>NC_091440.1:55752462-55966623 GCF_964237555.1 Oryctolagus cuniculus | reverse complement strand
GGGATATGAACATCTTAAACACTAGGCTAATTGCCTGCACTAATAATATTTAAAACATGTACTGTTTAATATAATAATGAAGTAATTATTTCAATATCTTATAGTGTATTTGTATGAATTTTTGTTAATATTATACTAATTACTTAGGTTAAAAGATGCAAATTATTGTGGTGTATTCATGGTTCAGTTTAAGAAAAGTACAAATTAATTATACCTAGAGGTCTAGTACCCTATGCCAGTTACACCACCATTCTTTGTCTCTTTAGAGCTTTCTTGTGTTAACCAATATATTCCTTCTCTTTATGATTTTACCACATATATTCATATCCTAAGCATACATTTTACCACATATATTCATATCATAAGCATACACATCAAAAGTGTTACATTTTGCATGTGTTTGGAATTAAGTAAATGTTTCTTCTGAAATTTGCTGTACTCTTATGCTGTTGTATTTGCAAGATTCACCAATAAGGTTTAATGAAGCAATAAATCAATATTTATGATATTTCATAGATAGCTACCTTTCAAGCTAGTTTTCATTACAGTAATTGATCAACATTTTGGTTATTTTTAATAAATTTATTTATTAAATTGAAAAATAAAAACTATATATTTATGACATGAAATATGATGTTTTAAAATATGTATGTATGCACTGTGAAATGATTGATTAAAGCTAGTTACAATATCCATCATCTAACATTCTTGTCACTTTAAGAATGATACTCCAGTCTGTTTCAGAGGCAGAGAGAGAAAGAAAAAGAGAGTGTGAGGGAGAGATATCTCACATTTAATGGTTTACTCCAAAAATGTCCACAACAGAAAATAGCCAGGGTTGGGCCATGCTGAAGCTGAATCCGAAACTAAATATAGGTCTCCCGTGTTGTTGATAGTGACTGAACTACTTAAACCATCACCTGTTTCCTCTGTGAATCACATTAACAGGAAGCTGAAATTCACAACAGAGCTAGGGTCAGACCCAGGCAGTCTGCTACAGGATGCGGGTCTCCTAAGGAATGCCCTAACTTTTGTGTCAAATGATCACCCCAATTATTTCATCTTCTCGATTTCTAATATTTCATTTAATAGTTGATTTACTGTCCACTCGTGTTCTTATAATGTATATACCTAATTATCTGAAAGAGAGAGAGAGACAAAGAGAGAGAAAGAGAGAAACTACTATCTGCTACTCAGACACTCCCCACATGCCAAAAATGCTGATGCTTGCAGCTAACAACTGATTCCAGGCTTTTCAAATGGATGGCAGGAACCCAGTCACTTGAGTCATCATATCTGCCTCCCAGGGTCTGAATTAGCAGGAAGCTAGCCTCAGGAAGCAGCGCACAGTGTGGAATCCAACAATCTGACATTTGCAATGTCAGGATCTAGAGGACAAATGTTTGACCTTCTTCTTATTTGTGCTGCCTCTTTCTTTACATTTTTGAGTTCCTACCTCTTGGAAACTTCTATGTACTCTGTAGAGAAAGTTGGCAATTCGATTCCTATAGAGAAGTTGTGAGACTGCTACTGGCAAATGCTTGCTTAAAATGTAATTTTCATCATTACATTATAATATATTTATAATTTGAAAATTTAGTGACAAGTAAAGGGGTTTATATTAGGGCTTATAACCTGGATGGGGGCTTACTTATGTTGATCAAATCTCTTGGGAGAATTTCCTGTTCATTTGGCAATATTTTCCAAGCATGATATTTTCCTGGAAATCTCTTCAGCAGTGGTTAAATTATTCATAATTTATACTTAAATTAATGCCATGGGCCATGGCATATCAATTTTTTTTTGCACGAAAGTGAAGTAAGCTGGAGTCACATAACATAGGTAGGTGACCCTGAAACAATTTTCCCTGAGGCCATGAAAAACAAACTTGAAATCATCACCTCATCAAATGCCTTCTATCTATGCTTCTTTCTCTGGATTCTACACTGACTAGATGTTTGGCCTCACAGTAAACTATGAATATTTATATGAGTGTTTAACAAAGCAGCTTAACCATAATTTTACAAATTTTCAGAGGTTGAGTCGATCAGGGAAACTAATCAGACATTCTGCTAGAAACAGAATCTCTCCTAAAACTTCATATTTATCTTTAAATGTCACATTCTTAATGCTTCAAGTCCTAGGTCCTTCCAATATTTTTTTAATTATTTATAGAAGTTACATTTAAAGCATTGTTAAAGACTGAATTGTGCCCTTCAAAATCCATAATCCTAAATAGCAGTATATTTGGAAATAAGGACATAAGGGAGTAAGTAAATTTAAATCAAGTGGCAAAGATGGGCCTTATGTTATTCATAATAGCACTACGATTTGTTATAGACCTAATATTTGTGTCTTCTCACAATTCTGATGCTGAAATATACCCGCTCTGTGTGATATTAGGAGATACAGCCTTTGGTAGGTGATTAGGTCATGAATACAGAGACCAAGAGTGAAAAAAATGCTATGAAAAAATGCCAGAGTGCATGCATCCTCTTCTCACAAAGTGAGGGCACAGCCAGATGTGGGTCATCTACAGTGCGAAAGAGTTCTTCACCAGAATGCAAACATATATTTACTCTGATCTTAAATGTCCAGACTCAAGAACGTTGAGAAACAAGTATCAGTTGTTTACAGACTGCACATTCTATTACTTCAGGGCGGCAGGCTTATGAATCAGATGGCGACCTTGTAAGAAGGGACTGGAGAACTTGTTCTTAATTCTCGCTACCATGTGAAGTCAGAGTGGGAAGGCAATCTTCCTCAGTCCAGGAAGACAGCCCTCCACAGATACCAAATCAGCTGCCACCATATTCTTGAACTTCTTAATCTGTGGAATTTTAAGAAAAAAAAAAGTGTTTTCTCACCCACTTAGTCTATAGGACTTTATTATGATAGACCAAGCAGACTAATACTGATTTTAGTACCAAAAAGGAAGATGCTATAGAGAAATCACTTTGGAACTCATTAATGGGTAGAAGCAGCAAAAATTTTGAGGCATATGTGGGTGCTAAATTCTGCTAAAGGGTCAGATGGAAATGAAGAGTATATTGTTGGAGAATGGAGGAAAGGCAAATCTTACTATAAAGTGTCAAAGGACTTGGCTGAACAGTGGTTTCACGTATTATGGAAGGTAGAACTGGTAAGCAAATAAATTGGAGAATTTGAAGCAAAGATTTGAAGAAAAAACTTGCTTCTCCTTGACAGATTTTAGTGCAATGTGTAAAGAGAGAAATAAGTTAATAAAGGGAGAAACATAATTTGGATATTTGGAAGATTCTAAGCCTATATATTTCACACAAAAAAATGAGGAAGTTTGTCCTAAAGAGAACAGCAATTGTGAAATTAAGAAGGCAATTTATGAACTTCATTAGTCATTCACCAGAATCCAGGGATAGAAATGAAGTTGTATCAGCAAAAACACTGTGAATGTTACAGAAAGAGGACAGAGAATGTAAAACGGAATGAAGTTGTATTGCTTTATGTCTTGAATTCTATAGTATGGAACCACAAAGCTATCCATCTCTAAACATGCAGCTTTCTCACAGGAAAGAGAAGCGTGAGTAAAGAGGCCAATCAGAGGTCAGGTTACTGGTAATGCTCCAGAAGATACGAGGATCATGTGGGCTGGCGTTATGGGGTAGCAATTAAGCCACCACATCCCATCAGACTGCTGGTTTGAGTCCTGGGTGCTCAACTTCTGATACAGCTTTTTGTTCTTGGGGTAACAACAGAAGATGGACCAAGTGTTCTGGCCCCTGAAACCAACATGGCACACAAGGACGGAGTTCCTGGCTCCAGGCTGCGCAGCGTACACAGACGTGGTTGGTTCAGCCATTTGTGGAGTAAATCTGCGAATGGAAGATATCTCTCTCTGTTATTCTGCCTTTCAAATAAATAAGCAAATCTTTTTCTAAAAAGATACAAGGATTGATTAAAGTTTCAGTTCTAGTGCATTCTAGGTTTTATCACTATTTTTAAAATCTTTAGAGGATCTAACTTTCTATTTTGCAAAGTATTAATGATATTTTAATCAATTTTAATATTTAATAAGTATTTTAATAGCAATGAAAGAAATCTTTACAGTAGGAATATTTATTTTGTGTTTTTCTACCTTTAGTAATGGTCTAAAGCATTAATATTTATGAACATACTTGAATTTACTAGCCAGGTGAATCCTTCCTGGGATTAAATTAAGGTAAAATAAGCAAACAAACAAAAAAAGCTTTGCCTTTCACCAGAATAATGTATGGGTGAGATCCTTTTGATGATCAGATGATCAGATACTCCTATTCTCATAACTAAAATAGGCTGAGGTGAAATATTCTGTATCTTGTCTTCACATCATTAAAATGTTTCTTAGTCTAAATAAATTATGGGTCCATATTTATGTTAGAATTTCAGCTGAAAATTTGGATTTTCTTTTCTGTCATGTTTCTTCAAAATGTTACTCCTAATGTATTTACAACTTCATTTTCAAGGAAATCATTGTACAAATTTTTATTTATATGCAAAGTTATTTTACAGTGTGTTATTTTTTTTAATTACACAGAATAATCCTGATCCTATAAGTGGACCTTGCCATATTGAATGTTGCAAAAATATCATTCTCTCTCTCTCTTTTTCTCTCTCTCTTTTATTTATTTTCTGACATATTATTTTAAGAAAAATTACTGAATCAATGGTAGTATTTCTGGTTATGTTCTGACAATCTCCTCTAGGTATGAATTTCCTTTCATATAAAAGGAGAATCCTAGCAGTCTATCAAATCTCTATTTGGTTCCCAACACCTTAGAAAATCTGTCATATATCTCATGCTTCAGTTGTATAGTGACAATCTTATTTTTTCTACATATCTAGTTAATCACTTGATGAGGTTCTATACATTTAATCCTTGAATTCTACCATTGTTATAAAAACCCAGTATGAAAACAAAACAATCAAAATTGTAAACTTCCACTAATATAATCATCCTAGCTCTAGCTATAACCAATAAAATAGTTGAAATCAAGGTCCTATGGAGGAGAGGCAAACATATTTATTAAAAGTAATCTATTATGGAAAAATCATAAAGAGTAGAAATCTCTCTCCTTATTCTCAAATCCATTCCTTCTTGATTGGAAGAAAAAAGAGTGCCAAATGAACGAAACAAGACTTGGAACATGCCCTCCCCTTCTACTGGCTTTCAGAAAATACTGCTTTATATTATTAGGGATAAAAACTAGAAAGGAGAATTTCATGCCTTGGATCCACTTTCGATTCCATCTGATTCTAGCATACAGCCAAACACAAAACTCTTTTTTGTTTTCTTTTTTAGTTTGTAATAACATTTTAGACAAACATTGTAGTTAAGATACCACATCCTGAAATATGCATTTACTGTGTTATTGTCACTGATGGACATAAAGGGCTCCAAATTGCAGAGGAAAAGATATATTTTGGTGAAAATAGTTATAAATATTCTCTCTCACTCCATTTCATGAAATCTTTAGATATATGTGAACAGTGAGCAACATAACAGAAGTATTTATCAGTAGGTTTCTTGCAGTCCCTAAGAGGCAAGGCTATTGTGCACTAAAGGTTTTCCTGGGACTGTTATTTCCTAGAAAAATTAGGTGGGAATGTCTATTTGGAGAAAGTACTAAAATTGTTGAATTTGCAGGATGATATGGAGACACATCTAAAAGAACCAGTGGCTAAATCTCAACCATTTTAGGACTGGAGAGCTATGAGTGAAAGATTACGTGTTGGTAGGCCTCCCACAATTTTACTGAGATCATGGTACATTGTTGAAAAGCAGTTGTCAAGATAACCAAGACATATTGTCACATGGACGTATCTATTCTTACTCAGCATTCATAGAGAAAGGAAGTAAGTATTGGGAATAATTATTCTCTAATGAAACTATGAGGTCAAGTTTGTTGAGAAATTAAAGCATTTAATAAAGATCTAGTTTAAATTACATTAAGGAGTTATTAGTAAGGTTAAGTGATTAGAGTCAGAAATGAAATTTTCAGAAAAAAATGCTTCTAAACAATTTAGTTATTATTGTTATACTGTAAAAGTTAACTTGTTACACCTACAACAAGTTTGTGGGTTTGATTGTCAAATCACTTAATTTATTTGCACTGACAGAACCACAATGGAGCAAAGTTAACTTGAATTTGAAGGATTAAGTGTCAACAAGCTGAAAACAATCTCTATTTTTGCATAGCATCACAATGAAAAGCATGTTTTAAGAAGCAAGAAATAAAACTTTCCCACTTAAATATACTTAATGTAAAGTAAATGTAGAATATATAGAAAAAAAAACTTTGACAGAATTTTTGCTTGTTTGTTTATTAATGATCAATTTCTTTTTTATAAAAATGAATATTGTAACAAAATCAGGAAAAGTTTTTTTTATGTACTTTATTTTGCCAGGAAAATATGTAAATGACTTATTCATCATGCACCAGGCAATAAAATTATGGATGGTAAAAGCTGCCGAATGTCTTAAAACATTTTCAAAGGTCACAGAACTGAGTGTTTCTGAACTGATTGATTCACATGCTTTGAAAGCTGATATGGTACAAACGTCTGTCTGTCAACTTTTGCAGCAGAATTTTAAACTTTTGTTTTATTTATTTAGATGCAGGGAGAAAAGAGATAGATAAAAAATGAGAGATAGAATTCATATCTAGTGTTTTACTCCCCCAAAAGCTTCAGTGACCTGTGGCTGGGACAAGACTGGAGACCGGATCTCTATCAGGGTTTCCCATGTATGCCACAGGAGTCCAGGCACTTGGGCCATCATCCAGTGCTTTCCAGGAGCATTAGCATGGACTGAATCAGAAGCAGAACAGTCAGGACTTGAACTCACGCTCCAAATATCATATGAAGAATTTGGCCAAATGCCCATCCACAGTAGTATTTTTTTTTTTTTTTGGACAGGCAGAGTAGAGTGGACAGTGAGAGAGAGAGAGAGACAGAGAGAAAGGTCTTCCTTTGCTGTTGGTTCACCCTCCAATGGCCGCCGCAGCTGGCGCACTGCGCTGATCTGAAGGCAGGAGCCAGGTGCTTCTCCTGGTCTCCCATGCAGGTGCAGGGTCCAAGCACTTGGGCCATCCTCCACTACCTTCCCTGGCCACAGCAGATAGCTGGCCTGGAAGAGGGGCAACCAGGACAGAATCCGGCGCCTGACTGGGACTAGAACACGGTGTGCCTGCGCCGCAGGCGGTGGATTAGCCTAGTGAGCCGCGGCGCCGGCCCACAGTAGCATTTTTAAAAGAATCTAAATTTAAACTCTACATAATCCATTTAAGAAAAGAACAAATGCATACAGATATAAACAAGATGGAATGAAGGGGAGAGAAATTTGTAAATGTAAGGTGTGTTCTAAAAATGATGGAAAGATATTCAATCTGTGAACTGATAATGAAAAAATTTTATGTCCTGATGTACTTAAGTACTTAGGGGTCAGTGGGATTGAAACTGAGAGACAATGCTTCTATTCCTTGGTGCACTCCCCAAATGTTCACAACAACTCAGCTTGGCTAGGCCAAAGCTAGGATCCCAGAACTCAGTCTGAGTGCTCCACGTGGGTAGCCGGGATCCAAGTACTTGAGCCATCATCTGCTGCCTCCCAGGATGTGCATTATCAGAAAGTTGGAATTGGAAGACAAGTGGATCTTGAACCCTTGTACTTGGATATATAATTGGGAGTCCCAACTGGTCTCCTAACCATTGTCCTGAATGTCCGCCCATGATTTTTATTTTTTGACTAATAAATTTGATTTTCCAGCTTTCTTGGGGTCACAGGGAAAGTAAGGAATGTGTACAGAGTACTTCCATTCAGCCCCTGTCTTCATCCACATCTTTGCAACATGCGGCACAAAAGTGGCACATTTGTTACAATGGGAGAACCTATATGACACGTCATTGTCACTGATTATTTATGGTTTATACTCAGATTCACTGAATGCTGTAAGTGTAATGGATTCTGAAATGTGTATAACGATGTATCCACCATTACTGCCCTAAATATCCTTTAAATTCTGACTATTCCTCCTTCTTTGCCACTAACCACCTGCAGTCTCCATAGTTTTATCTATTCTTGCATGGCATGTATTGGTAACCAAGCAGTATATAGCCCTTTCAGATAGACTTTTCCAATTACCGCTAGTCACATAAGGTTCATTTATGTCTTTGAATGGTTCAACTCATTTCTTTTTAGAAATTAATAAAAGTCTTTTGTTTGGATATAACACAGTTTATCTATCTCCTCAGCTATTGACAGACATTTTGGTTTCTTCCATATGTTGACAATAACAAAAAAGTGGCTATTCATGTGTAGATTTATAATTAGAAATTATAATGAGAAATAAGTTTTCAGTTCATTTACTAGTCTGGATGATGTGGGAAAATGATGGTTAGCTTTGTAAGAAAGCACCAAACGTTCTTACGCAGTGGCTACACCAGTTGATATTCTCAATGAATGCAACAAATGAGAGTTCCTGTTACTCCTCTCCATCATTTGACTTGTAAACGCATTGGATTTCATACATTCTGATATTTACTTGTACATGCTGTATTAAAAATTGCATCTCTCGGCCGGTGCCGTGGTTCACTTGGCTAATCCTCTGCATGCAGCACTGGCACCCCGGGTTCTAGTCCAGGTTGGGGAGCCAGTTTCTGTCCCGGTTGCAACTCTTCCAGTGCAGATCTCAGCTGTGGCCCAGGAGTGCAGTGGAGGATGGCCCAAGTGCTTGGGCCCTGCACCCCATGGGAGACCAGGAGGAAGCACCTGGCTCCTGGCTTCGGATCAGCACAGTGCGCCAGCGGCCGTAGTGGCCATTTGGGAGGTGAACCAATGGAAGGAAGACTTTTCTCTCTCTCTCTCTCTCTCTCTCTCTCTCTCTCTCACTATCTAACTCTGCCTGTCCAAAAAAAAAAAAAAAATTGCAACTCTCTAGTGGTATATGATGTGGAACATCTTTTTTATTGAATTATTTGCAATATATAAATCTTCTTTGGTGAGAGTATGTTTGAGTCTCGTGTTCATTTTTAACCACATGGTTCATTTTCTTGTTTTTGACAGGTTTATTTCTTTTTTTTCTTTTTTTTTTTTTTTCACAGGCAGAATTAGACAGCGAGAGACAGAGAGAAAGGTCTTCCTTCCCTCGGTTCACCCCCAAAATGGCCACTATGGCCGGCGCACTGCACTGATCTGAAGCCAGGAGCCAAGTGCTTCCTCCCATCTCCCATTCGGGTGCAGGGCCCAAGCACTTGGGCCATCCTCCACTGCCTTCCCTGGGCCACAGCAGAGAGCTGGCCTGGAAGAGTTGCAACCGGGACAGAATCCGGCACCCAACCAGGTCTAGAACCCGGGGTGCTGGCGTCTCAGGTGGAGGATTAGCTAAGTGAGCCACTGTGCCAGCCAATATATGAATCATTTTAAGTTAATTTTTGTAAGAAGTGTAAAGTGTGTACCATGATTAATTTTCTGTCAACTTGGGGATGGTGCTCTGGCATGGTGGATAAAGCCACAACCTGCAGTGCTGGCATTTCATTTGACACCTGGCTGCTCCACTTTTGATCTATCTCTCTGCTATGGCATGAGAAAGCAGAAAGAGATGGGCCAAGTCCTTGGGCCCTTGTACCCATGTGGGAGACTGGAAAGAAGCTCCTGCCTCCTGGCTTTGGATCTGCACAGCTCTGTGCTTGTGGCTATTTGAGGAGTGAATCAGAGGGAGGAAGACTCTCTCTCTCTCTCTCTCTCTGCCTGTCTGTAAATTTGCCTTTCAAATAAGTAAATAAAACTTTTAAAAAATTCTGCCAACTTGACTGTTACATGATGCTCACATGGCTGATAATACATTGTATCTGAAGGTGATCATGGAGGTATTCTGCAACAGATCAGTCTTTGATAAACTGAATAAAAAATATTATCTTCACCAACACAGGTATTCATCATTCAAAGGGCCTGAATAGCCTAGAAATGTAGAGGAAGGCCAATTTGTTCTCTGCTTCAATGTGTGCTCTTGATGTATATGACTTTGGCTGTGACCAGGGAAGCACTGACGACCCTGATTCTCAGAACTTCGGGTTAAGATTGAAACAACACTAGCTTTTGTGGACACGTTAGTAGATTGCAGATAGTGGGCTTCTTATGCACATTATAATATATATATCATAATGAAAAAATCCCTATTTGTATCTCTAATCTGTGTCTGTATCTATATCTATATCTTTCTGTGTATTCTATAAATTATTTTCTCCAGAGAACTGAAACTAGATTATTTCTGGGGCTGGTGCTGCGGTATAGTGGATAAAGCCACTGCCTGCAGTGCTGGCCTCCCATATGGATGCCAGTGTGAACCCTGGCTGCTCCATTGTCCATCCAGCTCTCTGCTGTGGCCTGGTAAAACAGTAGAAGGTGGCCCAAGTCCTTGGGCCCCTGCACCCACGTGGGAGACCTGGAAGAAGCTCTTGACTCCTGGCTTCGGATCAGCGCAACTTCAGCCATTGCAGCCAATTGTGGAGTAAACCAGCAGATGGAAGACCTCTCTCTCTCTCTCTCTGTCTCTCTGTCTCCTCTCTCTCTCTCTCTCTGTGCCTCTTCTCTCTTTGTGTAACTCTTTCAAATAAATAAATGAATCTTTTAAAAAAGGATATCATTTCCATGCTTGTTTGTGTATTTTTTTGCTGTGATAATTAGTTATTTCAGAACTATTTGCTGAATACTTTATCTTTCCAACATTGTATTAGCTTCACTATTTTTATAAATATAGGAACAGTTGACCATATCCATGAACAACTCTTTCTGTGACCCTTGTTTATTCCAGTTTCAATTTGTCTATTATTCACCAAACTCATACCATACTGATTATTAAAGCTTTATAGTAAACCTAGAAGTCATGTAGTATCAGTAATCCAAATTTATTCTCCTCCTTCAATATTTATCTGTCCATTTTTGATCTTCGTCTCATCTTACAAACATCAAGATCAATTTGATGTTGTCAACAAAACAACAATTGGAATTTGATTGAAGAGACCTGAAATACTGATAGTATTGAGTTGTCCTATCTAGAACACAGAGCATGTCTTCATGTAATTACTTCTTTGACATCACTCATCAGAGTTTTAGAGTTGTCCTCATGTATATCTAATATATATATTGTGTGATGTTTATTACTAAGCTTTCATTTTGGGGGATGCCGATATAAATAGCAATGTGTTTTAAATTTCCTATTCCAAGTGGATATTGTTGGTATACAGGAAATTAGCCAAGTTTTTTGTGTTAACAATGTATCTTGCTGTAAATGGTTGTAAGTTCAAGGAGTCCAGAAAGATTTTGAATAAAAAAAGTGAGTGACATCAAAAAATATAGTGCTATAAAATGATTAATGTAAGTGCTATTTATATATAATTCTGTTTATTTTTGAACCTAAGATAGAGTTATTTTTTTAAACAGTCAGTAAATTAATTTGTTCCTTTGAATTAACAGCCTGCATACACACACACACACACACACATACAAAAACAAAACAAAACAAAACAAAACAAAACAAAAAAAAAAAAAACAGAGAAAACAACCATAGGGTGAATCCAAAATTTTATTGGGTGCTTTATGAAGAAAAAAATTATGGAAACATCTTGTACTCACTGAATTCATACGATTTCTCTAGAAGATCATAGTATAATCTGAGATGTCTTATAATAGATAATAGCTTAGGGCCCTGAATACAATTATCTGTCCTCATCCTTGCGTTACATCTTTTATTGGCTAGGCAAGCTCACAATGGTTAACTTCTATGATTATATTTATATTTACAATGGTTTCTGTCTCAGCACTTGAAAGCACATGTCTTGGTGGTACTAGTGTTTTTGTAGTAAGCCTCTATTGTTCCAGTCATTTTCCCATATTGTGTTAAGTCTGGAATATATGCCTATAACCAGTATTTGCATGTAAAAGTCTTGTGAAGGTAACTTTTACCAACTTTCTATGATTTTACTCTTGAGTGCCAAAAATTCATTCTATAAATACCACATAAATTTAGGCTTATTTTCTGCTGAAAAGAATTTTAGGCCTTTTAATTGAATATGATTCACAACTTTCCTAGAGCCTGTAAATATGGCCCCACTTCATTACCACCTCTTTACAGAACTCCTTTTTAAACTGCTGATAAGAATGTTAGGCACCAGTATTTCTGCAGCATTTTCAACACACAGGTACAAAAACAGGCTTCCCACTAGCACCGTCACAGTTTTTGCCCATCACGCTTATCTCCTCGAGTATTTCTAAGATTGGTGTTTTCTGGTTGACTTATTTGTTTACTGTATTATTAGTCCCCTCTTCATTTAGAAAAATACTCTCTGAAATTAAGAACTTCGACTTTCTTGTCTATCTATTGCCCAGCATAAAGCCTGAGACATGAAATATGTTATGTAATGATAGAATACACATAATTACAATTATTTATTGCAACCTAGTGATTTCATTTCAGGGCACTGTTGATATTTCTCTTGATATTTGGCTTTTGGCTCACTCCTTCTAGGTATATAGTTTCTTTCTTATATCTAACACTAGAGACTAGAAAAATAAACCAAACTTAACCTATTTAGCTAATAAAGGAAATGAAAATATAAGAAATGAATCTAGGGTAATAGAACAAAAGAACAGATTTGGGGAGGGAATTCTGGTGCAACAGGACACCACTTGGGATGCACCCATCCCAGCTCTCAGTGCCAATTCAAATCCAGGTTCCTCAACTACTAATCCACCTCTCTGCTTATCTATCTGGGAAGTAGACAATCATGGCTTAAGTACTACTACTTTCACTCCTGCCACCCACATGAGAGAGTCATAGAGAGTTCTTATATTCTAGCTTCACTATGCCAAGCCCCAGGGTTAGCGGCCATTTAAGGAATGAACCAGTGAATGGAAAATTCTCTCTCTCTCTCTCTCTCTCTCTCTCTCTCTCTGGGGGAAGGTTTGTGGGTGTGGGTCTGCGTATGTCTCTCTTTGTCACTCTGCCTTTCAAATAAGTAAACATGTAAGCCTATTTTTTTAAATAAAGATTTATTTAATATTAACAGCATTTGCAATTCCCCTCAGTCATGTATTTGCGTGCTTCCATAAGACCCCAAATCTAAAGTGTAGTGTTCTGTAGGCGTCTCAGTACAAGGAAAAATAATCTGATTAGCAAAACAAAAATATTGGTCAGTTAATTTTCAATTTAATTATAATGAAACTCTTTCAGAGTAACCCTCATATTCTATCATTTGCATATTCTACATGTTTTTACAAAATGTGTAAAACATATTTCCCGTTAGTTAACATTTATCTTCAATACACATAGAACATTATCTAAGATTTTTCTAGCATATGCTATTGGTATAATTTAGCACATATCAGTCATAATTTTGTCGATAATATCAATTTGGTCTGAATATAGTTGAGCTTTCTTAATCATGTTTTTAGAAACAGAATTTTTAACTGTTGATATGACTTTTATGAACATCTTATACTGTTAGTTTGGAGTAAGAATTCTAGTGCAAATTGTTCATGTATTTGGCAAAAATTCACTCCACCGAAATTAATGTTCCCAAGTCCGAGTCCTGGAGATTCAAAGTTGATTAAGTCACACATCTACAGGATGACAGATTTTAGGTGAAGACACAATGATAAATAATTTTGAAGGACATGGTAGATAATATAATAAAACTTTTCTGCAATGTGTTAAGGAAAACACACACATGATCATAAATATTGGTAAGTTAAGTAAATAAGTATTGGGACCAGGCGCTGTGGCTCAGCTGGTTAACACTCTGGCCTGAAGCGCCGGCATCCCATATGGGCGCTGGTTCTAGTCCCAGCTGCTCCTCTTCTGATCCAGCTCTCTACTACGGCCTGGGATAGCAGTAGAAGATGGCCCAAGTCTTTGGGCCCCTGCACCCACATGGGAGGCCCTGAAGAAGCTCCTGGCTCCTGGCTTTGGATCAGCACAGCTCTGGTCATTGAAGACATCTTGGGAGTGAACGAGGGAATGGAAGACCTCTCTCTCTGTCTCTAGCTCTCTCTGTAACTCTGCCTGTCAAATAAATAAAATAAATCTTTTTAAAAAAAGGAAATATGTATCGCTTCTTTTTTATTTAAAAAATTTCAACAGACACAGAAATTATACATATTTAACAGGTATTTTGTGATTTGCATTTCTCCAATGATTCATGATTTGGAGTGTTTTCATGGGTCATTTGTCTTCCTCTGAGAAATGACTAAATTTACTCCTTAGTTTTAAATTAGAAGGCTTTTTTGTTATTATGTAATTTAAATTCTTCATAGGTTTTGGTTATTAACCATTGCTCAAATGTATAACTTGCAAATATTTTCTCCCACTCTATTGTTTTCTCTTCACTTTGTTAATAGTTTGTTTCTGTGCAGAATATTTTAGTTTGCTAAAAATCACATTTGTCTACTTTTGCTTTTGTTCCTATGCTTTGGGATCTGATCCAGAAATTCCTTGCCCATTCTTATGTCCTGAAGCATTTGTCTTTGTCTTCCTGAAGTTTTAAAGTTTCTGATTTTATATTTAGATCTTTAATCCATTTTGAGTTGTTTGTTGTACATCACAAAAGACAGGACCTAGTTTTATTCTTCTGCATGTGGATATGCAATTCTCCAGCACTATTTATTGAATTCTCTGTTCCCAGTGCATGTTCTTAGCACTTTTGTCAAAAATCATTTAGCTGTAGATGTGTGAATTTACTTCTAGCACCATTCTAATCTCAATTTCTGTGAGATCAAACATTCAGGCTCCACATGTGAGTGAGATTGTATCACAAGTGATATGAGATCATCTTTCTAGATTTGGCTTATTTCACTTAACATAATGACTACCAGCTCCAACAATGTTGTAGCAAATGACAAGATTTAAACCTTTTTTATTCCTGAATAATATTTTATCATGCATATGCAACATATTTTATTTATCCACTCATCAGTGAGTGGACACATAGGTTGTTTTCATATTTTATAGGCTGTGAATCATGCTGAAGTAAACATGGCATGTAGCTGTCTCTCCAACAGATGGGCTGCACTTCCCTTGGAGATACATCCAGTAGTAGTGTTGTTAAATCATATGGTATTCCTATTTTTAGTTTTTTGAGGAACCTACAGACTCTTTTCAACAGTGGCTTTACTAATTCTCTCTCCAAACAACAATGACCAAGTATTCCCTTTTCTCCATGTTCCTATGTTCCTGCCAATGCTTTCTGTTTATTTTTTTAATAGGACTTCTAGCTGAAGTAATATGATATCTCATTGTGGTGTTGATTTGTATTTCATTGATTAACAATGCTGAATATTTTTTTCATATACTTTTCTTTGAGAAATGTCTGTCTAAATCACAGTCCAGTTTTGATTGAATTATTTGGTTTTTCTTTTGTTTTGTTTTGCCTTGTTTGAGTTTGCTTGAGTTCCTTACAGGTTCTGGAAAAGACATGTATATGATAAAAGCCAACATTCTTTCATGATAAAAACTCTGAACAAATTAGATACACAAGGCATATACCTCAACGTAATAAAGGTCATGTATATCACGTTAATAGCCAGTATCGCACAGAATGGAGAAAAACTGGTTCATCTCTAAGATCTGAAACTAGATAGCAATGTTTACTTTCACCACTTCTATTGAATAGAATGCTGGAAGTCATAGGAAGATCAATTGTGAAAGAGAAAGAAATAAAGAACATCCAAACTGAAAGGATAAAATCAAATTTACACTGTTTTCGATGGCATGATTTTATAAATAGCAAACTCCAAAGATTCTAAAGAAATAATTTTGCCTATGATTTATTTATTTACTATTTATTTGAAAGAAAGAGTGACAGAGAGAGAGGAAAGAGAGGGAGACAGTGAGAGAAAATCTTCTGCCACTTTTCCCAGTCATTAGCAGGTACAGACGTGGAACAGCAGAAACAAGAGCTGGCGCCCATATGGGATACTGGCATTGCAGTCACCAGCTTTACCTGCTATGCCACAATGTAGGCCCTAGACCTCTAAAAACTATCAATCAGTTCACCTAAGTTACAGGATACAAAGTCAATATTAAAATTCATTAGTATTGTTATACACCAATAATAATTATCTGGAAAAGAGATCAGGAAATCCACCCCATTTCCAAACTTGTAAAGCAATAACTTAGGAAAAATTTAATCAAATGATTGATTGTTATAATAAAAATTAAAAACACTAATAAGAGAAAATGAAGATAATAATGAATTAGAAGAAACATTCCATATTCAGAATTAAAAGAATCAACATTTGCATTTCCATGACAAGTAATGTTGAGCATTTTTTCATATACTTGTTGGCCATTGATAGTTTTTTTTTTGGAGAACCATCTATTGAGGCCATTAAAACACAACCCCTGTCAGAATGACTATAAAAAGACAAAGATTAACAAATGCTGGTGAGTATGTGGAGAAAGGGGAACAATTATACACTGTTGGTAGGAATGCAAATCAAGGCAGCCACTGTGGAAAATATTATGAAGATTTAAAAAAGGGGGAGGAATAGAAATAGACTTGCCACATGATGCTGCAGTCCCACTAACTGGTATATACACAAAAGACATGCTGTATTAAACAAATATCTGAACCATGTGGTTTATAGCAGCACTGTTCACAATAGTCCAAATATGGAATCCATTAAGATATCCATCTTCAGCTGAATGTTTAAAGAAAATACTGTATATATACACAATGGAATATCATTCAGCTATAAAAATAAAAGTGAAATTCTACCATTTGCAACAATATGAATGCAACTGAAGGGCATTATACTGAGTGAAATAAGCCAGATCCAGAAAGAAAAATAGTATATGTTCTCCCTATATGTAGGAGCTAAAATTGAAAGGGAAAGAAAAATTTTAAAGAACAAAGATAAGAAGAGGTTGGGGAAGTGGAAATGCCTATGTGTGGAAGTATTGCTGCAAATATAATTTTGTGATGTTTTGCATTATATCTTTGTCAAACCAATGGTTAAGAATGTTGTGCTACTATAGTTTTAATGATCTGTGATTACCTTAAAATGTATTGCATATGGGCGAGTTGGTCATCTTTCCCTTGGATTATTGTTTAGAGTCCTTGCCTCTACTCCCATTAAACTTGAGTCTTCTTATCTTACTTTTACTTGTTACTTTTTTTTATTTGGTTGAGCATGATGTATTTGACTGTAATGAAAATTTAAATATATGCCATTTGAAAAATGAAAGAAGGAAGGAGGGAAAGAAGGAAAGAAGGAAGGAAGGAAGAGAAAAGAAGAGAGAAAGAAAAGAAAGAGAAAGAGAGAGAAAGAAAGAAAAAGAAAGGAAGGAAGAAAGTAAGAAGAAAGAAAGAGAAAGAAAGAGAGAGAGAAAGAAAGAGAAAGAGAAAGAGAAAGAGAAAGAGAAAGAGAGAAAGAAAGAAAGAAAGAAAGAAAGAAAGAAAGAAAGAGAGAGAGAGAGAGAGAAAAGGAAGGGAAGGAAGGAAGAAATAAAGAGAGAGAAAGAGAGTGAAAGAAAGAAAAAGAAGGAAAGAAGGAAAGAAGGAAGGAAAGGAAGGAAGGAAGGAAGGAAGGAAGGAAGGAAGGAAGGAAGGAAGGGAAAGAAACAGGAAAGGAGGGAGGGGGTAAGCAGAAGTAGGAATTATCATTATATTCTTAGAACTGCAGGTAAAAAACTGAATCTGGTGAAAACTAATGAAAGCTAAAACTAAATTAATTAATGCAAAAGATTTGAAAAAATAAGATTGTTAAATATTGTTAAAATGCCCATACCACTCAAAGTGGTTTATGAATTTAATTTAATCTCCAACCAAAATATCAGTGACATTTTTCAACTAGAAAATAATTCCTAAAGTTTGTGTTAAACTATACATGATCCCAAATCGTCACAATAAAGTTAAGCAAAAACAACAAAGCAGGAGGCATTCAACTACTTGACTTTAACATTTCAGGGATGACACTCGACTTAGCAGTTAAGGTATAAGTTAAGATGCACATATTGGGCACTGTGGCATAGCAGGTAAAACCACCACCTGCAGTGCTGGCATCCCATATGGGCACCGGTTCAAGTCCCAGATCGGTGCGGTTACGGCCAATTGGAGAGTGAACCAGTGGATGGAAGATCTACCTCTCTCTCTCTCTCTCTCTCTCTCCGTCTCCCTCTGTGTAACTCTGACTTTTAAGTAAATAAATAAGTCTTTAAAAAAAAAAAAAGATGCACATATTCCATATCAGAATAACTGAGTTTGGCTCCTATCTCTAGCTACTGATTCCAGCTTCCTGTGAAATGCAGACCGAGGGAGACAGCAGCTGATGGCTCTAATAACTGGACTCTTGCATTTCATATGTGAATCCTAGATGGATTCCCAGTTTTCAGCTTCGAGTCTTTTCATTCCAGTGGATGGGAATGATCTCTCTCTCTCTCTCTCTCTCTCTCTATCACACACACATACCACACTCACTCACTACATGATAAATAAATAACTTAGAAGTAAACCCAAACAGGTAGAGTCAACTAATTTATGACAACAGTTCTAAGAACACGCCTTGGGTAAAGGAATGTGTTCCCAATAAAGTGTAGTGAGAAGATTGAATATCTACATGCAGAAGAACGAAACTAGACCCTTCTTTCTTACCATGCACAAAAGTCAATTGAAACTAGATTAAAATTCTCAATGTAAGACTTGAATAACTTTCATATCTCTAGAAGAAAAATTGGGAAGAAACTTCTGGACATTTAAATGGAAAAAGATGCTTTGTATCACATTCCAAAAGCACAGGAAACAAAAACAAAAATAGACAAATGGGATTTTATCAAATAAAGAGCTACATGACAGCTAAGGAAACATTCAACAGACTGAAGAAAACTGAATATATGAAACTATTTATATGTTATGATTTTGATATGTAAGAAATAACCAGATTGCAACATTCCCTTTAATCAATAACCATTAAGGAACTGCCAAACAATTTGCTAGATGTGGGATGTCTATAGACACATATTTTTGGACTCTGACTTCATGAAGTATACAATCTCAAAGGAAAAAGAAACATGTAACAATCTCACTACAATCTATTAATCATTTAAAATAACTATAGGAGATTAATATATAAATACACAAAAAGGTCTCCAAATCACAATTGTTTTAGTTGCATACTGTAAAAGCACTGTAGTACACGGTAGCGGAACATTTTGGACTGTGAAGTTCAGAATATTTTTATTTTTATTTATTTCATTCTATGAATCAAAAAAAGAAAGGTATAGGAGTTAATATTGTTATGTTATCTTGAATTAAGGAGTTATATATGGAAAGAGTCTTGTGAGGTAGCATAAGATTATAGAAGGAATCTGAATATTGCTGTCAAATGTACTCTAGAATTAGTATCACAATATGTTGATATTTGAATGTGTTTATAAATATACACATGTCTACATAATATAAATACTTACATATATTAAGCATTTCATATTTTGATATTTTTACTTGAAAGGAAGAGAGACACAGAGAAAGATATACAGTCATCTCCCATATGCTGTTTTACTCCCCAAATGCATGAACTAGTAGACGCTGGAAACTCAGTCTGTCTCCTTTGTGGGTAGCAGAGACTCGGCTAGTTTAGCCACCACCTGCTCCCTTCTAGAGTGGGCATTAACAGAAAGCTGACATATGCAGCTGAGCCACAACTTGAACTCATTTCAATATAGGATGTGAGCATGTCAACTGACATCCCATCACTTTGCAAATGTCCACCCTAACACATATTGAAAACTGTAAGTGTATGAAATTATTTATGTAAAATGTCCATCACATAGAAGGCCTTACAATAATAAACAGTACTTGTCCTCAACTTAAAACTATGGTATTTTTCGATAATTGCTTTCTACTTTTCATCACATCTACGGCATGCCTAAATACTACTCTACATTTCAACCAATTGCTTTTAATGCACCTGTCAGTTCTGTTCCCTTAAATGCTCAAATATCAATTAAATATGTCTAATTCATATACTCTAGAAAAAGATTCCAAGGATATTTACTTTCTCTTCTAGCTCTCCTATGCAATAATTTTCTACAATTGTACAAAATTACTGTGGATAGTTTTGGGGTTCATATGACATCTTAGAATGTCATTCTAACTTAAAAATATGTTTCCTGGGGCCAGTGCTCTGGCGTAGCAGGTAAAGCTGCCATCTGCTGTACTGGCATCCCACATGGGTGCTGTTTCAGTCCCAGCTGCTTCCTTCTGATCCAGCTCTCTTCTATGGCCCAGGAAAGCAGTATTAGACGACCCAAGTCCTTGGGCCCCTGCACCTGTGTGGGAGACCTGGAAGAAACTCCTGGCTCCTGGCTTTGGATCAGCACAGCTCTGGCCATTGTGGCTAACTAGGGAGTGAACCAATGGATAGAAGACCTCTCTCTCTGCTTCTCCTTCTCTCTCGGTGTAACTCTGACTTTCAAGTAAATAAATGATTCTTTTAAAAATATTTTTTCTAAGGTAAGTGTTTTAAATATGTAGTGAAAATTCTGATATTATAATTCATAAATAATCAGAATAAAACAGTGATAATGAATTTTCACTTCGCATGACTTTAATCTTCATCATGTGCCAAGAGATCTGTTTCTTGCCCTTATTTTGTAGTTATTATTTACATGAGAATTATTGTTTGGTTGAGCTCTAAATTCCTTTCCAATAATAAAAAAAGGAAATTCCATGATTGAATTTTTTAAAGATTTATTTATTTGAAAGGCAGAGTCACAGAGAGGCAGAGACAGAGAGAGAGAGAGAGAGGTCATCCATCCAATGGTTCATGACTCAAATGGGTGCAATGGCCAGAGCTGTGTTGATCCAAAGCAGGAGCCAGGAGCTTCTTCCAGGTCTCCCACTTGGGTGCAGGGGTCGAGGACTTGGCCATCTCCACTGCTTTCCCAGGCCATAGCACAGAGCACGATTGGAAGTGGAGCAGCCGGGATACAAGGCACCCATATGGGATGCCGGCACTGCAGGCAGCAGCTTTACCCACTATGCTGTGGTGCCGGTCCCCCAATGACTGAATTTTAACTGCAATGATGTCCATTGTTATATACACAGTTATGTATAGTGATCTATATTCATATATATATATATATATTTTCTAGCAACAGACTGTATTTAATGTTAGGTTTCTATGCATTTTGTTTTATATTAATATCTAACAAAATAATATCCATTCAATTAATTTGTGTTTTAAATATATACATTTATGAAAAATTTACAAATTTGCATGTTGAAAAAGTTACGACTTTCATAAATTAACCAAAATAAACTTGTGTTAATTTCATTTTCACAAACTTTTCTGAAGGCCCTTGCATATATAATATAGTTTCATTATAAAACATTCTAATTGCATTAAATATTCATTTATTATTTCTATGATACATTGTGTCTTTTGGTTTGTTATCACAATTTTTTTTTGCTTTCAAACTATTATTTAATGAATATAAATTTCCAAAGTACAGCTTATGGATTACAATAGCTTCCTCCCCATAACATTCCTCCCACCTGCAACCCTCCCCTTTCCCACTCCCTCTTCCCTTCCATTCACATCAAGATTCATTTTTCAATTCTCTTTATATACAGAAGATCAGTTTAGCATACATTAAGTACAGATTGCAACAGTTTGCTCCCACACAGAAACATCAAGTGAAAAATACTGTTTGAGTACTAGTTATAGCATTAAATCTCAATGTACAGCACACTAAGGACAAAGTTCCTACATGAGGAGTAAGTGCACAGTGACTCCTGTTGTTGACTTAACAAATTGACACTCTTGTTTATGGCATCAGTAATCACCCTAGGCTCTTGTCATGAGCTGCCAAGGCTATGGAAGCCCCCTGAGTTCACCGACTCTGATCGTATTTAGACAAGGCCATGGTCAAAGTGGAAGTTCTCTCCTCCCTTCAAAGAAAGGTACCTCCTTCTTTGATGACCCATTCTTTCTACTGAGATCTCACTCGCAGAGATGATTTATTTTAATTTGTTTGAAAGAGATAACAAGACAGACACAGTGAGAATTTTCGTGCACTGGTTCACTACCCAAAATCTCGTAATAGCCAGGGCTAGGCCAGAACATAGCAGGGAGCCCAGAACTCAATCCAGGTCTCCCACATGGATGGGAAGGACCCAAATAGTAAGGCCATTTCCTGCTGCTTTCCAGGGTATGTATTAGCAGGAATCTGGAATAAAAGTGGGGCCCACACTGTAAGCCAGGCACTCTACTATAGAACTGGGAAGTCCTTAATTGCTACAAGAAATGCCTGCCCTATATAGCTTATACACTCATTTCTATTAAATATATTTATGTGTTCATGAAATATAATTTTAAGATTTCATTATATACTTATAAGTACTATATGTTATGTTGTGTTCTCTTTTTATTATGGAAATTTGAGAATTTGTAGGCATTTTAATACCATCCTTGAAAGTATTCTGACATTGATGAAGAAAAGTGGAGAGTGTCCAAGTGGCATCTAGGCCTGTTTTTTAAAGACACATCCCATAATCTAATTCATACACAATCTAGGTATTAACTTTCTGAATTGTCCCATAGTACAATTCAGAAGTAACTGCAATACTCTTTTAAATTAAATTGTAAATGCACTGAATGAAATTAATGAGTAATTGAAGATATACCACTGAAAGCAATTTAAGTAATAAAAAGGAATTTTTGGAATCTCCTAGAACACAAAATTATTTTCTTGATATTCCAAAAATCACCACTGAAGCAAATGGTCAAGAAAGCAAAAATAGCACAGCTTGATAAACGAGTTTTCTTTGTACATGTGATTATGATGGCAGTTGGGACACCTGTATCCCATTACCTGAGTGCTATGGTTTGAATCCCTGAGGCGCTCCTAGTTGTAGCTTCCTGCTAATACACACCCAGGAGCAGCTGATGATGGCTCAGAGCTGAGTCCCTGCCACTCTTGCTTGAGATCTGTATTAGGCTTCTCACTCTTGGCTTAATCTAGCCCAGCCTGAACTGTCGCAAGAATTTGGAAACGAAGTCAGAGGACGGAAGCTATCTCTTTTTTCTTTCTCTCACACTCTCTCTCTTTCTGTTTTTCTCTCTTTCTGTCTCCTTGCTTCTCAAATACATTAATTAACTAAAATATATGTGAATTACTACATAAGGTCGTATTTTACTTGCTCTGCTATTTTGGTGTTAACCAGCTCATATTACAGGAAAGCATCTGAATACATATGCATGTTTTCTATACATCTTTAAATCTAGCACCAATCTCTTTCTCCAGCTACCTAGTCATATCTGCAAATATTTAGCATCTCTATGTAACTACCTTTTTGTAGAGATACCTATAGATAGATAGATATTTACATACATAGCTGTTAGTATATATTTATAAGTGAAACATTACTTGTAAATAAATATGTATGAGCATGCAGAGACACTGACAGAGAGAGAGGGAAATAGATTTAGGGTATCTCATGTCCAAATGGGATAGTGTTATCCAAGGCATTCAACAGGAGGATCTATTATCAGTAGCAACATACCCAATAAATTTAAGTATTATGAGAATATGTTTACTTCCTAATAGTTTTCTGGAGTATTCTTGGTTTTATTACAGTTCAAGTGTATGCACTATTTCTTTGATTTTCATGAGCTGCATCTCAGATTTTACATGTAGGTGAAAGGTAACCCACACTCCACTTTCCTCCTTTTCTCTTCAGATCTGTACTTTAAATCAGTGGTGAACATGTTCATATTTACATGCTTTCACAATTTGCAAGTGTATTTAAAGAGAAGAAATGAGTCAATGCTATTAATGTACTGAACTATAAATTTCTCAAATCATGATTTTTGATATGCAAATTTAGTGAGTATGAACAAATTACAATGTCTTAGGAGTAGAACAAATGAGCATTTTTCTCTGCAATTTTGTGTATCATTAACATCAGATCAATCTCTCCTGTGAACTGGCTTGGTATGTACCGTGCTCCATGGGTGATAGAAGATGTACTTCTCTTTTATAGGATTTATTTATTTATTTGAGAAGGAGAGAGAGGGAGATGGGGAGATGGGGGGAGAGAGAAACAGCGAGAGAAAGAGACACAGAGAGAGAGAGAGAGAGATGTTCTATACTCTTTACTCTTTTTCACTCCCCAAATGCCTGCACCACTCAAGTTCAAAGCCAGGAACCAAGAACTCCATCTAGTTCTTCCATGATGCTCGCAGTAACCTAAATACTCGATCCATCATACCTAGCTTCCTAGGTGCATTACTGGGAGCTGGATCAAGGTGGACTAGCTGGGACCAGAACGCAGCACTACAGTCTGCGATGACAGGACCCTAAGCAGCAGCTTAATCCCCTGTGTCACAATGCCTGTGTCTGTGCCTGATTTCAATAGATTCCAGTTATCATTATGGAGTGACTGAAAATTACATATCAAGGTTAAAGAAAAAAATTACGTTCTTAGTATCGTAGACTAATGTTTGTTTAGAAAAGTATACACAAAAACAAGTATAAATTATTTCACATTAGAAGTTATAAGAATGTATCCTTACAGACGGTGCCATGGCTCACTAGGCTAATCCTCCACCTGCGGCGCCGGCATACCAGGTTCTAGTTCTGGTTGGGGCGCCGGATTCTGTCCCGGTTGCCCCTCTTCCAGGCCAGCTCTCTGCTGTGGCCAGGGAGTACATTGAAGGATGGCCCAAGTACTTGGGCCCTGCACCTTCATGGGAGACCAATAGGAAGCACCTGGCTCCTGGCTTCGGATTGGCACAGCGTGCCGGCCATAGTGGCCTTTTGGGGGGTGAACTGGCGGAAAGGAGGACCTTTCTCTCTGTCTCTCTCTCTCACTGTCTAACTCTGCCTGTCAAAAAAAAAAAAAAAAAAAAAAAAAAAAAAAAGACTGTATCCTTACAATGATTCCATTATTTAAATTTAATTAAATTTTATCAAGAGCTATTCTTATTGATGATTTAATTGAATTATAAGATTAATAAAATGTTTTTCAGTTGTAATTATAAGATATTATCAAGAGAAACCTAATATTATAAAACACTGATTTGCATGTTATCAGAAAATATATGACACTGTAATAAAAATACCTCTTCAGAAGTAAGAAATATCCTCAAGAATGTATAGGCATGAATACCCAAAATATTAAATGTCATTAGTTAAAATCAGAAAAGAACAAATACATTTAAATTGTAATGTAAAAAAAAAGAACCTATCAAATTATTAATTCCATGCATTGTATTTCAATAAATTCAGTCAAAGATCCAATTACTTTCTGTGCCAACTGCACACTGATATTACTTATTTTAGTATGAAAGAGAGGCCATACCTTCCCATTATGGATCTTTGCTTTGATGTCCTCTGTATGAACACGTTTTGCTCAGAACTCGTCTCCTCTCGATTGTATGAGCTAGAAACTCTTACTCATACTGAGAAACAACCTCCTTTCTCCCAGAGTGCAGCAGGGGCAGGTTAATTTAATGATTAAATCTCTCAACATGCGAACATGACTCATGATTTTCTCCACAAATAAGGTGATTTAGGGGCTGGCATCATGACGCAGCAATTTATGCCACCAGCTGTGATGCTGACATCCCTCAGCAGCTCTGGGTTGAGCTCCAGCTGCTCCATATCTGATCCAGCTCCCTGCTACTGCTCCTGGGAAAGCAGCAAATGATAGCCCAAGAGTTTGGGTGGAGTTCCTGGCTCCTGGCTTCAGCTTGGCCCAGCACTGCGGGCTATTGCCGCCATTTAGGGAGTCACTGTATGTAACTGCATCTAAGGTACATAAATAAATCTATAAAAAGATAATTTAGTGAAATTTTATTTTTCATATGAGTAATATGCTTTCAAATGTTTTATCTAAGTGAGCATAATGTTCATTTCATGTGTTGTTATTAAAAGCAAAGTGAATACTTTATGATCTCTCACTCAGTTTCAACAAATATATATATACAATGTATATTTGAATGTTGCCTCATTAGCATATTTGAATTCAATTTGAAAGGACAGAGGTAGTACCATAAAGTAGAACAAATAACATCCATTCGCAAATGTCACATAATAAATGTTAGAATGTTTGTACATAAAATTGTTCACTTTTACCCTTACAATAATTACTTTATGCCATATTAAAGCCATAATGAATTCAGTAGTTATAAATGTATCTACTTCTAGTTTTAATAATGGCATTTGAATTCATACCAGTGCATTTTCTCTATCTTTTCTGCTCTGCATGAAATCCTATGCTTAAATCTACCAAACGTTATTGAAAGGCAGAGTTACAGAGAGAGAGAAGGAGACACAAAGGGAGATATCTTCCACCCACAGATTCACTATCAAAATGGCCAATAGGCTGGAGCTTGGCCATTCGGAAGTCAGGAGTCTGGAGCTTCCTCCGGGTCTCCCAAGTGGGTGCAGGGGGCCAAGCATCTGGGCCATCTTCTTCTGTTTCCCTATGTGTATTAGCAGGTAATAGGACATGGAGCAGCCAGTACCCAAATCAGCACCCGTATTGGATGCAGCTGTCACAGGTGGTGGCTTTACCCATTATGCCACAGCCTCACCCCAACTTATTATTTTTATAAGGCTTTTCAAATACATGCATTTTCTTGAATGGAAAAATTCTTGCACACATCTTTACTTTGAAGTATATATTTTGAATAAATTTGCATTTGTAATTCCCTGGAGATTGGACTAAATTGAAAGAGTCAAATTTAGCATGAGATTATTTCTCTACTTTGAACCAGAATGTATCTGTATTATTACAGAATGATTTTTGATAAGGATTTTTGAAAGACCTTTAGAGAAGACACTATTACTTTCCTTGATAACACATTCTAGTGACTAATAGTACAAATAGTCAGAAAGTAGTAACTTTTCTGAGATTTAAACATTTTCTCTTGTCCTATATTCAATGAATAGAGGTGGAAAAACTGATCATTGCTACTTTACAAGACCCATTTCATATAACCTCAAATGAATGGTGAGTCACTCTGATTTTTTTCCCCTCTTCTTATGTTGGAAGAAACTCACTTCTATTTACCTATCCTTGATGATGCATTTTAAGTAAAGTTCAATCATTTTCACTCTCATATAGGCCTGCTGCATCTCTCCTCATCTCCTATCAGCTTTCACTCAGATTCTGAGTAGTAAAAGTATCACTTGAGATACCTTTATCAAAAAAAAAAAAAGACTTCTCTATCTCAGATACTGAGTTATTCTTGAGATGGTAAACTAGATAAGAGGGGACAACTATACATATATTATAATCTATTTATGTAAATTTGCAATACTTCAGGAGAACAGTATTTTGTAAAACCACCTTAAGATGACAGAAAATAAAACCAGCATGTGTTATCATTTTAATTCTTTTTTTTAATTTTTTAATTTTTATTTTTTATTTTTTGACAGGCAGAGTGGACAGTGAGAGAGAGAGAGACAGGGAGAAAGGTCTTCCTTTTTGCCGTTGGTTCACCCTCCAATGGCCGCCATGGCCAGCGCACCGCGCTGATCCGATGGCAAGAGCCAGGTACTTATCCTGGTGTCCCATGGGGTGCAGGGCCCAAGTACTTGGGCCATCCTCCACTGCACTCCCTGGCCACAGCAGAGAGCTGGCCTGGAAGAGGGGTAACCGGGACAGAATCCGGCGCCCCGACTGGGACTAGAACCCAGTGTGCCGGCGCCGGCCTTCATTTTAATTCTTCTAAAGTTAATCCATATAAAATAGAAGCTTTAACTGCCATGCTCCACTGGTTATTAGTATTGGGGACCAAGAGTCATTCATCGAGAGTTTATATGGATGCTGTTTTTACAATAATGATTAGAGACTAAAAATGCTCCAACTCATGAAACACACACACACACACACACACACACACATATATGCATACATATTTGACAATGAATATTTATTCTTCTTTTTTTTTTTTTTTTTTTTTGACAGGCAGAGTGGACAGTGTGAGAGAGAGACAGAGAGAAAGGTCTTCCTTTGCCGTTGGTTCACCCTCCAATGGCCGCCGCGGCCAGCACGCTGCGGCCGGCGGACCGCGCTGATCCGATGGCAGGAGCCAGGTGCTTCTCCTGGTCTCCCATGGGGTGCAGGGCCCAAGCACTTGGGCCATCCTCCACTGCACTCCCTGGCCACAGCAGAGAGCTGGCCTGGAAGAGGGGCAACCGGGACAGAATCTGGTGCCCCGACCGGGACTAGAACCCGGTGTGCCGGCGCCGCAAGGTGGAGGATTAGCCTAGTGAGCCGCGGTGCTGGCCTATTTCTTGCTTCTTACTTGAAGATCAACTTAAATTTGGAACTCAAAATGATCAGAAATGCTAATGTGAATATGCATGACACAATCACCATATACATTTCATTGTCATTCTTGAGTGAAATGATGACCTAAAGGAGACATCAATGAAAGTTTGTGAAAAGTTAGAGTAGTAAAGTATAGTTACATTCTTATCTCACAGAGGTTGGACAGAAACAACATAGAAAAGTTACCACATAGAGACAATGAGACTAGGATCTTCTGAAACCTTGTGGATCTCTGTACTACGATGATCATGGCATTTCTGACTGTGAGATCAGCAATTTCAGTTATTATACTAGTCATAATGCTTAACTTGAGCTTCTTGCTAAGTGGGAATGTGTAGTATGGCACGTGATGATAAACTAACAGAATAGATAAATGAAGGACTAGACATAATGCTTGTAGGTGCCTTAACTACTAAGATGGCTATAAGCCATCAACACCAAATATACTACACTTCTTATGTACTTTATTTCACACACTTGTTGGCTATGTGTTATCATTCCTACTAGCCTCTATGTTGCTCAAAGGAATTATAATGTCTCAAAATTATAGCTTTCTCAAACCTAGCAATAATATATAGAACACAGATGATGATGGCTAAAATGGTTGTGGAATAAACATGTGAATGAATGAATGTGTCCTGAGCAATATCAGACCCATATATACCTCTGAAAAATGGCAATATTCTCTCTGAAACAAAACCCAGCAAAACATTGTAGTGGTTTATGCCATGTAGTCATTTCTACCCGATTGTTATCCCGAATTCCCACTTGGGATTTTTTAAGCTGCATTTCAATATCAACTTGTACAGTATTTTTTCAATCCATACCGAAATAAAAACAAGTATCATATCCGCAAATTTGGTCTGGTGGATTTTGAACTGGTGTGAATTGAGGGGGTCTTTGAACCTTTGTATGAAACTGAGAGTAAGGAAAGTAGCATTCTTTTTTTGACAGGCAGAGTTAGACAGTGAGAGAGAGAGACAGAGAGAAAGGTCTTCCTTTTCCATTGGTTCACTCCCCCCCCCCCAAATGGCTGCTATGGCCAGCGCTGCACCGATCTGAAGCCAGGAGCCAGATGCTTCCTCCTGGTCTCCCATGTGGGTGCAGGGCCCAAATACCTGGGCCATCGTCCATTGCCTTCCCGGGCCACAGCAGAGAGCTGGACTGGAAGAGGAGCAACCGGGCCAGAATCCGGCTCCCCAACCAGAACTAGAACCTGGGGTGCCAGCGCTGCAGGCGGAGGATTAGCCTAGTGAGCCGAGGCGCCAGCCTGAAATAGCATTTTTTTTTTTTTTAATGAAGGATGCTCAGTTCTGGAAAAAGGACCTCAATTATTATAGTGTACAACTCGGCTCATTCAGAAAGGAATGATCCTGAGGTTTATTCAAATAGAATAGCAAAAGAAAAGAGCATCAGAATTTTAGTGCTTACAAAATTTATTCCCCAAGAAAGTTTTAAATCAATACTTTTTACTCAGAGACCTCTAATGCTATATGATACAAAATAATAAACACTTATATATCATGTGGTAATTTATTATGTATACTTTACAATCTAGAATGTATTCATTCACTTATGTTCAGAATTTTAACTCATTTAAAATTTTTAAAGTTTCATTTGTCTGTTTGAAAACTGAGTGACAGAGAGAGAGGGAGATACAGAGAGAAGCCTCCATTCCATGATTCACCCCTAAATGGTCTCCATAGTAAGGGCTGGGCCAGGACATGGCCAGGAGCCAGGAATTTCATCCTGGTCTCTCTCTTGAATGACAGGGGCCATCCTCTGCTTTCTGCAGCACATCAGGAGGAAGTAGGATTGGAAGTGGAGCAGCTGGGTCTCCAAAATCATTCTGGAAAGAGATGCCTGCATTGTTAGTAGTAGATAAATCACAGCATCACAATGGCAGCCCAAAGAATATTAACACGTTGTCTCAGTAGATAATATGGCAGCCCTGCGCTGCGGCTCACTAGGCTAATCCTCTGCCTAGCGGCGCCGGCACACTGGGTTCTAGTCCCGGTCGGGGCACCAGATTCTGTCCCGGTTGCCCCTCTTCTAGGCCAGCTCTCTGCTGCGGCCAGGGAGTGCAGTGGAAGATGGCCCAAGTGCTTGGGCCCTGCACCCCATGGGAGACCAGGATAAGTACCTGGCTTCTGCCTGCGGATCGGCGCCGTGCGCCGGCTGCAGCACGCCAGCTGTGGAGGCCATTGGAGGGTGAACCAATGGCAAAGGAAGAACTTTCTCTTTGTCTCTCTCTCTCACTGTCCACTCTGCCTGTCAAAAAAAATAATAATAATATTAACACGTTGTCTCAGTATATAATATGGCAGCATTCCTAAAGTTATATCATAATGAATTATGATTCTTAGTTAAATATATTTTTTTACCATGAGTGACTTTGAATATTGAACAACAAAAAGATGCTGTATTAATTTTGGAAATGTGTACTCTGGCATAATGTAATAATTATTTTTAATATTACTAATGTGTTTTATGAACTTATTTTATAGTTCCTATGCAATAAAAAGATAAACATGAAAAAGTAAATATCCAACAAAATACACAAATACTTTTAAGTAGGATGGAAGAGAAAATGGTTTTAGATAATTTAAGAAATATTATATCTAATCTTCATTATTTTATTGCTCTTATTAAATAACTTAGTACCTACTGATATTAATAATCAAAATTATTTATGCAAGATCTCAAGGTTTGAGTTTTATAGCATGAATTAAAATTGGACTATTTTATCATCATCATCTCCCATAAAACCAGAAGTTTAATAGCAGTTATCAAAGGTGAAGTGTGTATTAACAGAGTATACCCATTAGAGCTGCAAAAGATATGTGTCAGATGAAATGTCTGGCATCAGAGAGATAAGCATTGATGTAAAAGGCACCACCCAAGACCAATCAGTTAACATTCAAAATACATTAAGTCAATAAAGGAGGAAAGACAATAAAAGGAAGTGAAACTAATACATGCAATAAAATCAAGCAAGATAAGAATGATGTTGAATAAATATTTGAAAGATTAAACCAAAGGAAGTATTTTATATATTGCAGTATTGCTTAAAGGAAAGTAAGTATAGACTGAAAACCACAAAAAGGGTACCTAAAAGTGTCAAAAATCTTCAGATACTTTGTGTTACTTAGAAAATAATTAAATAAAATGTCATATATTACTATATTTTCAGTTATTCTATGGGCATACATTTAGCAATATGGCAAATTATTCCATATTCTGGACAGTGGAAAATGACAGCAATCCTGTCCATAATCAGCAGTCCTGAAATGTCCTGTTGACTTCCAACAATACCAGGGGCCCTGTGTTGTGGTGTAACTGATAAAGTTGCTGCATGCAATGCCAGCGTTCCATATAGGTGACAGTTTAAGGCCTTACTGCTCCACTCTGATTTAGCTAATGTGCCTGAGAAAGCAACAGAAGATGACCCGCCTGGGCTGCTCTACCCATGTGAGAGACCTGGATGAAGCTCCTAGCTCCTGGCTTCAGTTTGGTCCAACCCAGACTGTTGCAGCCATGTGGGAAATGAACCAGCAGATCAAGATCTCTCTCTCCCTCTGTGTGTATATGTCTCTCTCTCTCTCTTTCAAATAAATAAAATATATCTTAAAAAAAATCGAACAATGCCAAAGATAGATGACACTTTTAGGCATTGCACAGTGTTTGAGTTCCTGTACCTCTGACAGTTCATCTCTTTGATAATGTTAGCAATCGATAGCCTGCACCATCTTTTAAAGAGATTTTGATCATTGAAAAATCCACTTGTTTGAAAGAGTCTACTAAAATATCAGGCAAGACATTTCACTTGTTTAAATGTATGTGAACTAGATACAAATATTCAAGTTGGAGTGATTAGTGATTAACCTATCAGTTGCCTGTTTACTATGAAAGGCCTCCTGGTGACAATCACATGAAAGTAGTAGCATTTAAGTTAAGGATTTATATAGTCTTCAATCAAAGGAAAAAAATGAAGTGTCTATATTTGAATAGTTTCATAAAATAGGTCTGCTTCAGAAGATTGAATTAGCTGCAAAATTATAAAATTTTAATGAGAAAAGAATTATAAGAATTACATGTGTGTTTTCCAAATTTGGAGGAATTTGGAAAACATCATGCTGAGTGAATTAAGCCAGTCCCAAAGGGACAAATGTCATATGTTCTCCCTGATCAGCGACAACTAACTGAGCACCAAAGGGGAAACTTGTTGAAGTGAAATGGACACTTGATCAGCTCTTGTCTTGATGGTTGATGTACAATGTAATACTTTATCCATTATAGTATTTTTTTGTTCTGGTACCATTGGTTGAACTCTGTAATTAACACACAATTATTCTTAGGTGTTTAAATTTTAACTGAGAAGTGATCCCTGTTAGGAATTTGGAAAACATTATGCTGAGTGAAATAAGCCAATCCCAAAGGGACAAATACCACTTGTTCTCCTTGATAGGTGACAACTAACTGAGCACCAAAAAGGAAACCTGTTAAAGTGAAATGAACACTATGAGAAACAGTGACTTGATCAGCCCTCACCCTGACTGTTGATGAGCACCTTAATATGTTATCCCTCTTAGTATTTTTGTTTGTTAGTTCTACTTAATACTTTTGGTTGAATACTGTAATCAATACACAATTCTTCTTAAGTGCTGAAACTTAACTGAAAAGTGATCACTGTTAAATATAAGAGTGGGAATAAGAAAGGGAAGAGATATGCAAGTCGGGACATGCTCAAGCTGAGTTACCTCAAACGGTAGAGTTAGAAACATACCAGGGGATTCCAATTCAATCCCATCAAGGTGGCATGTACCAATGCCATCTCACTAGTCCCAGTGATCAATTTCAGTTCACAGTTGTTCATAATGATAGGACTAAGAACCAAAGGGATCACATAAACAAGAATAGTATCTGCAAATACTAGCTGATAGAATAAAAAAGGGAGAGAAGGATCCAACATGGAAAGTGAGATACACAGCAGACCCATAGAATGGCAGATGTCCTAAACAGCACTCTGGCCTCAGAATCAGCCCTTAAGGCATGCAGATCCGGCTGAAATGCCCATGAGAGTATTTCAGGCATGGAAAGCCAAGACACTCTGGGAAAAACAAACAAACAAACAAACCAAAAAAAAAAAAAAAAAAAAAACAACAAAATGAAAGATCTCTGTGAGTGAGATCCCAGCGGAAAGAGCAGGTCATCAAAGAAGGAGGTACCTTTCTCTGAAGGGAGGAGAGAATTTCCACTTTGACCATGGCCTTGTCTAAAAATTATCAGAGTCAGTGAACTCAGGGGGCTTCTATAGCCTTGGCAACTCATGACAAGAGCCTAGGGTGATTACTGATGCCATAAACAAGAGTGTCAATTGTTAAGTCAACAACAGGAGTCACTGTGTACTTACTCCTCATGTAGGATCTTTGTCCTTAGTGTGCTGTACGTTGAGATTTAATGCTATAACTAGTACTCAAACAGTATTTTTCACTTTATGCTTCTGTGTGGGAGCAAACTGTTAAAATCTTTACTTAATGTATGCTAAACTGATCTTCTGTATATAAAGAGAATCGAAAATTAATCTAGATGTGAATGGAAGGGGAGAGGGAGTGGGAAAGGGGAGCGTTGCGGGTGGGAGGGATGTTATGGGGGGGAAGCCATTGTAATCCATAAGCTGTACTTTGGAAATTTATATTCATTAAATAAAAGTTAAAAAAAAAGAATTAGATATGTGAAGATAGCAATTGTCCAACTGAAAGCCACTGAACCACACAGATGCAACTGTACTAAAAGGTAAAAATCAATTTTGCACAACTGGAAGAAGGATCTACTTGGAGCATAAATGTGGTTTATGCCCCACATTCCTAATTCTCTTATGTCTCTGTCCTATTCTGCTCACCTGGGAATGGGTCACCCTTGCTGTGGGTATTTCACTTTTGTCACTTCTGTTTTTTTTTTTTTTTTAACTTTTATTAAGTAGATATAAATATACAAAGTACAGTTTACGGATTACAATGGCTTCCCCACCCATAACTTCCCTCCCACCAGCAACCTTCCCATCTCCCGTTCCCTCTCCCATTCCATTCACATCAAGATTCATTTTAGACAATCTTTATATACAGAAGATCAATTTAGTATATATTAAATAAAGATTTCATCATTTTGCAGCCACAATGAACACAAAGTGCCAAATACTGTTTGAGCCCTAATCATATCGTTAATTCACATTGAACTACACATTAAGGACAGAGATCCTACATGGGAGTAAGTACACAGTTACTCCTGTTGTTGACTTAACAAATTGACACTCTTGTTTAAGGCATCAGCAATCTCCCCAGGCTCTAGTAATGAGTTGCCAAGGCCATGGAAGCCCCCTGAACTCTCCGATTTTGATCCTATTTCAACAAGGCCATAGTCAAAGTGGAAGTTCTCTCTTCCCTTTAGAGAAAGGTACCTCCGTCTTTGATGGCCCATTCTTTCTAATCTCACTCGCAGAGATCTTTCATTTAGGTCCTTTTTTTGCCAGAGTGTCTTGGTTTTCCATGCCTAAAATACTCTCATGGGCTCTTTAGCCAGATCCACATGTCTTAAGGGCTTATTCTGAGGCCAGAGTGCTGTTTAGGACAACTGATATTCTATGAGTCTGCTGTGTATTCTGCTTCCCATATTGGATCGTTCTCTTCCTTTTTTATTCTATCAGTTAGTATTAGCCGACACTAGTCTTGTTTATGTGATCCCTTTGACTCTTAGACCTATCATTATGGTCTATTGTGACCTGAAATTGATCACTTGGACTAGTGAGGTGGCATTCGTACATGCAACCTTGATGGGATTGTATTAGAAATAGAAGAGGATACCAAAAAATGGAAAAATCTTCCATGCTCATGGATTGGAAGAATCAACATCATCAAAATGTCCATTCTCCCAAAAGCAATTTATAGATTCAATGCAATACCGATCAAAATACCCAAAACATTCTTCTCAGATCTTGAAAAAATGATGCAGAAATTCATATGGAGACAAAGGAGACCTCGAATAGCTAAAGCAATCTTGTAAAACAAAAACAAAGTTGGAGGCATCACAATACCAGATTTCAGGACATACTACAGGGCAGTTGTTATCAAAACAGCATGGTACTGGTACAGAAAGAGCTGGACAGACAAATGGAACAGAATTGAAACACCAGAAATCAATCCAAACATCTACAGCCAACTTATATTTGATCAAGGATCCAAAACCAATCCCTGGAGTAAGGACAGTCAATTCAATAAACGGTGCTAGAAAAATTGGATTTCCATGTGCAGAAGCATGAAGCAAGACCCCTACCTTTCACCTTACACAAAAATCCACTCAACATGGATTAAAGACCTAAATCTACGACCCAACACCATCAAATTATTAGAGAACATTGGAAAAACCCGGCAAGATATAGGCACAGGCAAAGACTTCTTGGAAAAGACCCCGGAAGCACAGGCAGTCAAAGCCAAAATTAACTATTGGGATTACATCAAATTGAGAAGCTTTTGTCCTGCAAAAGAAACAGTTAAGAAAGTGAAGAGGCAACCGACACAATGGGAAAAAATACTGGCAAACTATGCAACCGATAAAGGATTTATAACCAGATTCTACAAAGAGATTAAGAAACTCCACAACAGCAAAACAAACAACACACTTAGAAGATGGGCCAAGGACCTCAACAGACATTTTTCAAAAGAGGAAATCCAAATGGCCAACAGATACATGAAAAAATGTTCAAGATCACTAGCAATCAGGGAAATGCAAATCAAAACCACAATGTGGTTTCACCTCACCCTGGTTAGAATGGCTCACATACAGAAATCTACCAACAACAGATGCTGGCGAGGATGTGGGGAAAAAGGGACACTAACCCACTGTTGGTGGGAATGCAAACTGGTCAAGCCACTGTGGAAGTCAGTCTGGAGATTCCTCAGAAACCTGAATATAACCTTACCATTCAACCCAGCCATCCCACTCCTTGGAATTTACCCAAAGGAAATTAAATTGGCAAACAAACAAGCTGTCTACACCTTAATGTTTATTGCAGCTCAATTAACAATAGCTAAGACGTGGAATCAACCCAAATGCCCATCAACAGTAGACTGGATAAAGAAATTATGGGACATGCACTCTATAGAATACTATACAGCAGTCAAAAAAATGAAATCCGGTCATTTGCAACAAAATGGAGGAATCTGGAAAACATTATGCTGAGTGAAATATGCCAGTCACAGAGGGACAAATATCATATGTTCTCCCTGAGCAGTGATAATTAACCAAGCACCAAAAAGGAAAGCTGTTGAAGTAAAATGGACACTATGAGAAACACTTTTGTCACTTCTAAACACAATCATTGAGAGCTGCCAGAAAGTGACACAAACATTCAGATTAAACCACTACAGAGGTGTAATTTTGAACATTTTCCACTTCAACAGTGCTGTCTAGGTGGAAGACAATTCCATATCACCTGCAGTTTTGAATTTTAATTATTTTTCCCATTCTGTCACCAGATATTGCATAATTGAAGAACCAGTTATTTTGTATCGTCTCCAAAAAATACTTGATTTTCCCTGAACATCATTTAATTTCATTCTTATTATTTTGACAACTTTCAGAGAAAAAAAAAACTCTCATGTATGTGTATTTTTTTCTTGTCAGTCCCAGTTTTGTTGTTGGTGTGTTGTGTTCTGTTATGTTTTGTGTTGTTTTTATAAATTTCTCTATCAGTCATCTCTACCTATTGGCTTCTCATTTTGGGCTAATAAATTTTAGTCTCTGTAATTGCAATAAGCACAATTTTTGTTCTCCTTTACCATCTTCCTAGAAATTGCTATTTATTCTCTTATTTTTATTTCCTATTAACTTTTCTATTGGCACATTACATTTTTATAACAAGAGGCCTTTACCTAGTATCTTTATCACATTATGATTCTATTTCTTTATACTGAGGTCACTGAAGATGGTGAGGGTTCATAGTTGCAGGAATGATTTACTATAAAAGGGTGAGTTTAGGCCCCATGTGAACCTGTACATCTCTTTCTCTCAGTCTCCCCCGACCCTCCATCTTTCCTCCCACCCTCTAGCTTTCTGCCACATTATAACACAGCAAGAAGGACCTGTCACATGCTAGGACCTTCATTTTGGTCTTCTCGCCCTCCAGAATGGTGAGCCAATATATTTCTGCTCATTATAATTTACCCAATCTGTGGCATTTTTCTACAGCAGCACAAAGCTTATTAGGACAGTAAACAAAAAATGACTCCATTTCAAAAACACAATAAAGACGATTATGTCTTATATTTGGTCAAATTCCTGAGTTGGCAATATTACCAACTTCACAACTAAACAGTGTTCCTGATTTCTATAACTCCATGCATTCTTGTATTTCTCAGTATAATCTGTGATAGCTTTATCTCAGTATTATTTCAAGAGTAAGTCTCTATCTCAAAACATTTTTATTCCCTCAGGGTACAAATTTAGTATACTGTTCTTCACTTTTACAAATCGGCTTAACAGATTTTATACAATTTCACTGTTAATCACTACCAAAGAGCTCAAATCTGTTTATTATCTTAACTATTATTTAAACACAGCTCATATATTACTATACTAATATCCTAGAATCTCAATAACAATATATCAACAATGTATTATTTATTCCTAAGGACTTTTTCTTCTTGAGAATTCTCAGTTGATCACACAATGATTCATTTAGTAATCACTATAAGAAAATTAGAAGTGATTTTTGATGGCAATATCTCTTTAATACAAATGCATTGTTTATGAATTTGCTGACATTGGTGAATTCTTCAACAGATGGAAGAGTCAGGTTAATTAAGTATTAATATAAGCACTAATGTAGCTGATTATAATTTTCACAATTGCATAATGGCTACATTAAAAATGCACTGCATACCACTTTTCTAAATAATGGAATAAGCTATAAACATTTTTTTCTGAATTTTTATAACAAAATCCTACTGATATAAAGCATCAGTGTTTTAAGTTTGGTCACAAATGGAAAGTTCCAGTCTGACAAACTATTCTTCTACAATATAATTGTATAAAATATGAAAGTTATAAAGACAAAAATCTTGTGTAACTTTTTCCTAAGCACTCATAGTGCATACATAAGAGGACGTAAATCGGAGATGAGAGAAAATGGACTTGTGCTAGTGTGGATAGCTGTAACTGCTCTCTGATTTTAACCTATGTATACCTAGTGAGATCTGCCTTCATACTGATGATATCATTCTGTAAATTTCCTTTACTTATTCTCCAGATAGAGATGTCCACTGGCTTGTTTTTGAATTTGAATATATTACCTTCACCTTCATGTGGTATCCTGTGTTCTGAATTTATTTCCTCCTCTGTAATTATCGTAATCTTAATCAGTCCTTAGTCTAACTTCAATCTCAACCTTAATCTATTTCATTATGTACTAGTGAAAAGCAGTTACTCTAGGGCCCGGCTCTGTGGCACAGCAGGTAAAGCTGCCATCTGCCATGCCGACATCCCACATGGATTTCAGCTGTAGTCCAAGCTGCTCCTCTTCGGATACAGATCTTTGGAAAGCAGTGGAGGATGGCCCAAGTTCTTGGGACCCTGCACCTGCATGGGACACCTGGAGGAAGCTCTGGGATCTTGATTTCCTATCAGCACAGCTCCAGCACTGCCCTGTGGCCATTTGGGGAATGAACTAGGGGATGCAAGATATCTCTCTCTCTCTCTCTCTCTCTCTCTCTTTCTCTCTTTCTCTCTTTCTCTCTGCCTCTGCCTCTCTGTATCTTGGTCTTTCAAATAAATTAATAATTAAATCTTTAAAAAGGCAGTTATTCCTATCATTAATATCTACTAATATACTTCATTACTTAAAGTGGATCATTGCAATGTTTTTAAATAATGGCGACATTAAAATCATGTTAGAATTTACAACTATTCACAAAACAACTCACCATTCATTTTATGCAAATATGGCATAGATGCACTTACTTCTAGGATTCATAGAGACCAGAACAAGAAATGAATTCCAGGAGCTCCACCAAAGGAGGACTTGTGACAATAGGAAGTATTTCTGAGAGTATAAACTTCAAAATGAGTATCTTGATGGGAATATTTCCTTTGCTTGAAGTATCTATTTCCTAAAGGACTTTGATTTGCCACTGTAAATCTAAGAGCAATTAGTGTTGTTATTTTTTACAAAAGTGTAATTTTATGATATTTTGGTGATTTGTAAGCTGCTTTATTAGATAAATGTTTCTACATGATATTTATTTCTTAGGTAAAATGAAAGAAAAAGGATGTGTGTAACTAAGTTTGTAAAATGGCTGTAAGATAGGTTATTAGGACTGGAATTCTCTTTTGCATGTTGATGACATATTCCAGCTGCAGATTCCACCTTATAAAATTTATATGCATCCAAATTAACTTATGCCTTTTCCAAACCCAAGGAAAATTGACCAGTGAGTCACAGCCAGAAGTAGTTTTGATACAGAGGACCAAAGAGGGTACATAAATAGCAAAACCATATTTCATTTAATAAACATTGAATTTTGCATGTCCTCAGTTACTTTAGGGAGTCTCAAATTTTCTATTGTTTTTAAGATTAAAGCAAACAAATATTCAGCTTAGATATTCATGCAAGACACAAAACATACTACCTTTATATATTACTAAATGTAGATTAATAAATCGGATATCACTGTTGATTTTATATAGGACATCAAGATCAACTTTTTGCTGCTAATTTATTTCTTTATGTAAAAAATTTAAATGATGTTCATCACTGTAGATATAGGTAGTAAAACTTTACTGTTCATGTAAATTTTCATGCTTACTTGCCAATTACAGACAAATAAAGATAATTGAATATTTCTTATAGTTTTAAAATTTTAATCTTATTTGAGGAACGTGAATGATTTTGAATAACGCATATAAATTCATCAGTGACTAATGAAAGTAGGTCTGAAAAGTTCTTTTATGTGCTAACTTAATATCACAAATTCTCATAAATAAGATTTTCTTATCTGATTCTTGAACTTATTTGGGCTGTAAATCAAAACTCTACCTGAAAGATAGGGAGAATTGTTGAGATTAAGCATATTTTCCAAGAAGAACAAGTAAGCAGTCCATCCTGAGGTTATCTGATTTAATTATACTCTAAAGACTAAGTGAAAGGCTTGATTAATTAAACCAAAGAGATAGTGCTTGTTTAAGTAATTATTGCCTGATGGCACATACACTTTAGAAGACTTCAATATTTTTTAGAGTTGCAAATTGGCCACATGGTAAATTAAATGACACAGTTTGATTAAAAAATGGAATAATCATAACAATGCAGCTATAATGATGCTTTGATGTAGAAAAAATGCTCAGCAACTACTTTGAAAATTGCAATGAATATTCTTTTTTGTTCTCTATGCTGTGTGTTTCATATTACATAGGACAGGGCCTCAGCTATTCAATCTTCTTTTTCTAATTTTATTTAAAATTAATAATATCTTTAGTAATTCTATTTGTCATATATTTGATTTGAAACTCCCGCAAAAATTAAAAGAAGCACATTGCTGGCCGGCGCCGTGGCTCACTAGGCTAATCCTCTGCCTGCAGCGCCGGCACCCCGCATTCTAGTCCCGGTTGGGGCGCCAGATTCTGTCCCGGTTGCTCCTTTTCCAGTCCAGCTCTCTGCTGTGGCCGGGGAAGGCAGTGGAGGATAGCCCAAGTGCTTGGGCCCTGCACCCACATGGGAGACCAGGAGAGGCACCTGGTTCCTGACTTCGGATCGACGCAGTGCACTGACTGCAGCGCACAGGCCATAGTGGCCATTTGGGGAGTGAACCAATGGAAGGAAGACCTTTCTCTCTGTCTCTTTCTCTCTGTCACTGTCTAACTCTGCCTGTCAAAAAAACAAACAAACAAAACAAAACAAAACAAAAAAAAAAACACATCGTTATGTTTTTCAATAAGTGAATAGTAGGCATTCATTTTTTTTTAAAAGTTTTATTTATTTACTTGAAAGTCAGAGTTACACAGAGAGGGAAGGAGAGGCAGAGAGAGAGAGAGAGAGAGAGAGAGAGAGAGAGCTCTTTCATCCATTGATTCACTCCCCAGTTGGCCTCAACTGCTGGAGCTGTGCCAATCCAAAGCCAGGAATCAGGAGACTCTTCCGGGTCTCCCACCCCACACAGGAACAGGGGCCCAAGGACTTGTGCCATCTTCTACTGCCCTCCCAGGCCACAGCAGAGAACTGGATTGAAAGTGGAGCATCCAGCACCCATATGCGATGTTGACACCACAGGCGATGGCTTTACCCCTATGCCACGGTACTGGCTCCAGGCATTCATTTTAACTTTGTAATTTAATTGTACCTTAATGTTCTCCTTAAATTTCTCATTTCCAATCCTGAGCTCTCCTTCTTAAGCAAATTAAATTTAGTTGTTCATAATATACTATATTATTACATTATAGAAAATGATTTCCTCACAGGATGATGACGCCTTAACAAATTTATCAAATCATATAAGAAAAAGCACTAAATAATGCCTAGTATTTAGAAAGTACAAAATAAATACTAATATTTACTCAATCATAAAAATATGTACAGTCAAGTCATAATATGCAAAATATAACATTTAGTTCTGACACATATACATATAGGTATTGTTCTTTAGGAACCCTTAGGTACATGCAGAAATGTATCATATACTGTGTAAAGAACTAGAGAAGAGCTAGTAGGCACCAATCATGGAAAAAAGGTGGAGAGGTGGGAATGGTGATTGATCCAGTCAGTTTACACCGCATGCTTCTGATTAAATATTGCTTTGTGTCCCCTAAAGCTATGAAAGAATTCAATGTTACTCAATTAAAAAAAAAAGAAAGAAAATTATCACATGCACAGATAAAAGAACAAAGAAAATTAAAACAATTTTAATAGGGTGGGAATTAGTTACAGCATTTAAGTCACTGAATTCTGCAGCAAGACTTATATACTGCAACCATTTGACTTGCTAATATGCATCTTGGCAAGCAACGTGTAATGGCACAAGTAGTTGGGTCCTTGTCACCTATATGGCAGGACTGGATTGAGTCCTGAGTTCCTGGCTTCAGGCTCACCCAGCCCTGCCTGTCCAAAACACTTGGGGAAGAGTGCCATTGACAAGAGATCTCTGTTTCTCACTATGATTTTCAAATAAAATTTAATAAATAAATTAAAATATTTATTTTTCCCTACTTTAAGCTCATTGAATAGAATCAACCCTGGCATCTTCAGTAACTTTTCTCTATGCTGTGAGTGTAAATATATTCTGATCACATAAAGCATATGAGTATTAGTTTCCTGCTTTTTTAGCAAATTATCAAAACTCAAAAGCGAAAAACACACACATATAGCTTTCTGGTGCTGGAGATCCACAGTCTGAAATAGCTTTCAGGAGCCAGAATCAAGGTGTTGATATGATTACCTGCTCTCTGCAGGCTCACATGTAGATTTGCTCCTTTGCCTTTCTTAGCTTCTACATGCTACCCACATTTTTGGACTCCCAGATGCATCTGTCTGAACTTTGCTTCCTTTGTGAACACTCCTCCTCTGACTGGCAATACTACTGTGTAAGAACCCTGTGTCATTACACTAGTATTGTGCCTATCCAGGTTATTATTTATAGATTGTTATTTAATCACATCCATAAAGTCTCTCTTGTCATGAAAACTAATGTTTCACAGGCTATGAGACTAAGATTTCAGCAATTTATGCACTGGGGGTGAGAATGAGCACTATTCTACCATTGCATTAAGGAACAAGGAACTTGCATTTCAACAAGCCAAAATGTCAGTCAATGTAACAAGCAAAATCTCAATGTAACCTCAAAGCCCTTTCTCCAATGTGCGCTTGTTTGGGATATCCCAGCATTTTGATTCTCTTGTTTACTCAAAGTTGATGTAACTATTTTTTAACCTACTGAATCAGAGCAGGGAAAGGAGAGGCAATAAAATTGGAGTGGGAATTTGTTATTTCACTTCCACTTTACTGATCCGCTTTTGGTTCTCTGGCTTGGTGGATATTCAAAGGCAGATCCCTCTCATGGAGCAATTTTGTGATGCCCTCTAAGATCACCTTGCTAAAAGGAGAAATTGAATATTAGCACATGGAGAATGCATTTTCTCTTGATGAATGTTTCTGACTCTACCTTCAAATTCTGAAATTCTTTTTTTTTCCTCTTATAGCTTGATCATATGTGCCCTGTAGACAAATCTATCAAACAGAATTTAAAATGGCATGAATCTTTGTTTCTTTCTTTCGCAATGTGTTTCAAATAACATTATATACACACATTTTTTTTTTTTTTTAAATGGAGCAGGCATTAGGTGTAGTAGTTAAGATAGAGCTTGTGATGACCCATACCTTAGCTGAGTGCTTGGTTGTGACCCAGATCTGTGCTGTTGTGTGTTCTTGGAGACAGCAGAAAATGGCTCAAATACTTAAGTTCCTATCACCCTTGTGGAAGGCCTGGATGAAGTTCCAGGTTCCTGGGTTTGAACTAACCTAGCCTTTAGTGTTTTGGGGCATTTGGGGAGTGAAGCAACTTTAGAAGCTCTCTGTCTACATCTCTGTCTCTGTATCTCTGTCTCCATATCTTTCAAGTAATTAAATGTATGTAGTCAAATATGGTTAACTTGGAAATCTAATTGTTTACTAGGAGACAGCAAAAGCATATGGAAAGGTGGTGAAGAAGAGTAGAAGAAAGTATGTATCTAGAAGTAGTTTCTTATCTAGAAAGATGGTAAAAAATAAAATCCAGTAATCAGAGATTAAATGCAATTCTGAGAGAATATTTGCCATAGTTATAGGACATTGCATAGATGTTTGGTAACAATTTAAGAAAGAGCCTTCAGCTGCCAATGGAGAACATAGATTAGAAAGAGATAATTTTGGACTATATGTTAGAAATTATACACACACGCACACACACACACACATATATATATATGAGTGACTATTTAAGTTCCACTTCTGTTCCAATTCCAGCTTCCTATGTACAATCTGGAATTTATCAAATTATAGATATCTAGATATCTAAATGGATAGATATATGATAGATATTGAAGAAAACTGATGAGTGCCCCCTAAGCCTACGATAGAGGAGGCATGGAGAGTGAAAGGTAAGAATGAAGGAGAGAGAGAGGTATTCAGAAGAGAAATTAGAGAAAAAAAGCATAAAAATGAAGACATAATTATGCTCCATAAGACAAGAAAATATCAACAAAAGGAAGCACACTTTTATTTGATTCTGGATTGATTAAAATAAAAGCTTGCTTCTTAACTATGTTTTTGACCAGTGGATATTTATTTATTAGTAACGCAAATGAGAACCTAATATTTGGCTGCAACAGTGGGTGCTGCTTTACAAGGTCACAATCCCCAGTTGCTCTGTTATCCCATAATTCTTCCAGTGGTCTGAAGGGCGCTTGAAGACCAACCAGAGAAAACACTTCTCAAATCATGCTTTGGAAAATGCACGTTAAAACTCTAATACATTATTAGCAGAATGTATATATTTTCAAAATCAGAAATTGCTTCAGTATTGGCAGTATAGTACAACATAGGTGGAATTGTAAATTAGGATAATTACATAAGGAAAACTATTTGACAATAGCTACTGAGGCTGTATATGTATTTAGGCAGTAACTCCTCTTTAGTTATAAACCTCTGAGAAATGTAATAATACATCATCCAAGGCATGTACAACAATCATATTAATGATACCATTCGTAATATCTAAACCTAGAAACTATAAAAATGACAAAAAATTATAGATGAGATACATAATTTCAAGTTAGTTCTTACCAAAATATAATATACAACACAAAGAATGAAAAATCTAGAACAATATGCAATGATATGTGTAAATCTCACAATGTGTTAAAATAACAAGTTTAAAAAGACTACGTACTGCTTGATTCCACTTACATGATTAAGTAGACATAACTCATAGAAGACATTACAAGTCATGACACTTAGAAAACCTGTCAGAGAATTAACGACTGGAAAGGGACTGAAGGAGCTATCTGGAGTGTTGGTTGTTTTTCTCATATGAATACTGATAAAATTGATGTTTGGGGAAGAAATTAATATAGTTGTATATTTATGATAGTTGCACATTTATTTATGAATGTTTTAAATTAAAAATTTAATGAACTAAATAAAAAACCCTACATGGACATATTTATTGAGCCAACATTCTATTGCAGCAAATGTTCCGTTTCTGTTTTGTCTACTCTCAATCCTTCATTGGAACTCACACACAATTCTCAATGAATACTTACTGATTACATATTAAAATTACCTCCGAATGGAACCTTTCAAAGTAACTGATATGTTTGTTTCTTTTTTTTAATAAAAATAATTATTTGAGAGGTAGAGAAAGAAAAAGCAAAAGAGATAGAGAAAGAGAGAGAGAGAGACAGAGAGACAGAGACAGAGAGAGAGAGAGAGAGAGAGGAAGAGGAAGAGAAAAAGAGGAAGAGAAAGAGAAAGAGAGCTGTCACTGTTGGTTGACTCCCGAAACTTCTGCAGTGGAGAAGGTTGGGCCTGTGCTGAAGCCTGGAGCCAACTAGGCAATTCATTTCTCCCAGGTAGTAGCTAGGAACTCAGTTCCACTTGAGTCATCATCTTTGCCTCCCAGGGTCCACACTGGGAGGAAGGTAGAATCAGGAACCCTAGGCAGATATGGAACCCAGGTATTCTGAAATGCAATGCAGGTGTTTAATGATTAGTCTAAATGCCTTCTTTGTTGCTTTTGGAAACAAAATATACAAATTATGTTGACAAAGTTAGAAGGCAAGTTAGTCATAATAAAATTGCAATTTTCTGCTTAGAAAAAGCAGCATTCATCATCTGCTTTTGGTCATTGATTGTTTTAACATAATTAAAAATGCCTTGATGTATTCCAGCTGCATGAAATGCAGCACATGTATCTAATATTTCTTCCTTTAAGTGAGAATGTTACTCTTATTAATAGAGAATATAACTTCAAATCACCTTGAAATAAATTTATCTGCCTCAAAAATCTCTTGTCATCCATGCATTAATTCAAATGAGGTTTGCACACTTGTCATTTCAAGGAGCAATCATGAATTATCTTGTTTCCAGTGATTTACTCAAGAATGCGCTACAGCCACATGTTGAAAATATTTATTTTGTCATGGTAAATGTTGCAGAATAACACATTTTCAACATTATAGCATTCTCAAATTTAGGCTTTTGTTTTGGATCAATAATTACAGCTCAAATTATTTTATTTCCATAAACAATAAGCAGATTTTTGAAGTTTTGCTATTACATAAAACTAAGGAAAAAATGTTTATATTACATGTTTGTTAAAGATTATAAAGACAAAATATGTGGCGTGCCCATTCATTCTAAATTTACCTGTTTTGCCTCAATTTCTCATTCCATATGTTTTCTATGTTCCAATATATTTTCTCAATATTTATCACTACCTGTAACTCCCTAAAATTTATTTAATTTTCTTGTTCATTTCACTCTCCATCATAATATAAGATCTTTTGCAGTAAGAAGTTTTATCTACTTTGTTCTCTGCTCTATACCTAGTATTTTCAACAATACATTATACCTACCTGATTCTTAATAAGTATCACTGAACAAATGAATGATGATTTACATTTTATCACATTGAATTTAAATGTTGAAGGAAGACTGAATTGTCAAAAGTAAAATGAGGTTTCATTAAGCTATGGTTTTTCTTATAATTTCTCAAAGCACATAGTTAAGAAGCTGAGTTCTGACTATAAAGTTATAGTATGTGGATGTAAAGCCAGTAGAATTTTTCAACTCTGAGGCTCTTCATTCATTTTTTTTTTCCATGTAAGAATGAAGAGCAATTCTAGCAAGAAGGACCAAAGATTGTCTAAGCAATGAACCAGCTTTCCTGTATTAACTTCCTTTTTAAAGATTTATTATGTGGGGCTCCATGGGATGCGCATCCATGGAGCCCCCACGTCAAGGTCGATCTGATAGCTGTTGCTGTGTCTTTATCACAAGGCGGATGTTGCTAGTTTCAGTTAGGGCAATGCTTTCCCATGGACTTTCCAGAGGAGTTGAGAATGTTGTAAACAAGATGGCACCGAGGACCGCGCGGTGAGCCTGCCTGCTGCATGACACCTCATCTGAGGACGCGTGCACACTGCGTGAACAGACAGCGGATTGGAGTGTTCCGTGCATGGACTTGAGTCCGCTTGCAATTGGCCAGATTTTGTATATAAGCTGTGTGCTGAGGAAGGAGGGGGCTTTTTTGTCCACTCTCCTCCCTTCATTCTTTCTCTGTCACTGTTAGTTTCTTATTAAAAGTCTACTGAAGACCGATAAGCTATGAACAGTGTCGTTCCTTTGCGGGCAAGGGAGCGACATTATTAACTTATTTATTCAGTAAAGAAGAGCAACAGAGATGGAGAGAGGCGATAATCCATCCTCTAGTTCATTTCCCATACAGCTGCAGCAGCCAGGGCTGGGTCAGGCTGAAGCCAAGGAGCCAGGATCTCCACCGTAGTCTCCCGCATAGATGGCCAGGGTACAAGTACTTGGACAATCTTCCAGGGCCTTCTCAGACTTATTTTCTGGGAGCTGGATTAGAAGTGGAGCTTCTGAAACTTCAACCCACATGCCAATGTGAGGTGCTGTGTGTTTCAAGCAGCAGCTTAAAATGTTGTGCAAAAATGCTGTCCACTTCTTGTTAAATTATATTGATAAGTCAAAACAGCTTTTAAAGTGCTTTGTAATCTTCCATTTTTTTTTTATTCCTTCAAAAGGGTATGATACATTGATAATAGGCTTTCTGTGACTTGTTCTAGAACAATACCAAATATTTAATACATAACAGTTTTCCACAGTATTTGTCAAATCAGTAAACATGAAGTTCTGGTATTAGAAAGTATCTAAATACCTTGTATAGCCATATATTTAAATTCTGATCTATTACTACCCACTAAAATCAAGATTTTTGGAGGAAACAGAAACAACAAAAATTTTGTGATGCCAATGAGAACATACAGATGCATATTATGAAAATGTGACAAACTTTTGGAAAAGAAAATTGACACTAAAAGAAAATTTCAATGTCTACATTTTACTATTATCACTAAAATGTGTCTAAAATTTTATTCTGGGAACTTGGGACACTTTAGTATATAAAAGGTCTAGAAATTATTTAGTTATGTTGTGTATATTCTATCAAGGAGAGACAAACCATAAACAGAAATTTAAAAATGAGTAAATTATAAATTCTAATGAAAGATAATAAGTGATTTGATAAAAGACAAAGTGAGTTCAGTAGACTTAATAGTAATCCCAAAATACAAGTATTAAAGTTCTAACCCTACACAACAGACTCATAGAATATCAGTTGTCCTAAACAGCACTCTGGCCTCAGAATCAGCCCTTAAGGCATTCGGATCTGGCTAAAGAGCCCATGACAGTATTTTAGGCATAGAAAGCCAAGACACTCTGAAAAAAAAAAAAAAAAAAAAAAAAAAAAACCTAAATGAGAGATCTCTGCAAGTGAGATCCCAGTGGAAAGAATGGGCCATCAAAGAAGGAGGTACCTTTCTCTGAAGGGAGGAGAGAACTTCCTCTTTGACTATGACCTTGTCTAAATATGATCGGAATCAGTGAACTCAAAAGGCTTCCATAGCCTTGGCAACTCATGACAAGAGCCGAGGGTGATTACTGATTCCATAAACAAGAGTGTCAATTGTTAAGTCAACAACAGGAGTCACTGTGCACTTATTCCCCATGTAGGATCTCTGTCCTTAATGTGTTGTATAATGTGAATTAATGCTATAACTAGTACTCAAACAGTACTTTACACTTTCTGTTTCTGTGTGGATGCAAACTGTTGAAATCTTTACTTAGTAAATACTAAGTAGATCATCTGTATATAAAGATAATTGAAAATGAATGTTGATGTGAATGGGATGGGAGAGGGAGTGGGAGAAGGGAGAGTTGTGGGTGAGCGGGAAGTTATAGGGAGGGAAGCCACTGTAATCCAAAAGCTGTACTTTGGAAATTTATATTTATTAAATAAAAGTTAAAAAATAAAGTTCTAACCCAAGAGCCTGTGAAAGTCACCATGGTAAAAAGGGGGGTGCTTGTTGATGTAATTAAGATAAAGTTCTTGAGATGAAATATTTCGTACATAGGTTGTTCCCTATATACATTAATATACGCCCCTGATAAGAGAAAGTTAGAGAAAGGCTTGAGACACAGAGGTACACAAAAAGAAGGCAGTGTAAAGATAGAGGTGGCTGTTGATGTCAGGCAGTCATAAGCCAAATAGCACTTGAAACCCCTCTTAATTAAGAGGTACATAAAGGCTTTTATCCATAGCTTCCCGAGGTAGCACAGCCTAGATGATATTTTGATAGTAGATGTCTAGATGTCAGGCCAGTGAGCTTAACTTTCTGTTGTTTTAAAACCCTCCAAGTTTGTGGTAATTTGTTATGGCAGCATAGGAAAGTCATTTTTTAGGCAAAGGGGAATGCACATTCCACTGGTTGGAATTGCTGGGTTCACATTTAGAGCAATGGTATTTGGGCAGGAATTTGGTAATTCACAGCATTAATTGTAAACCTAGTTTTTAATTGTAACTTTTGAATAAACAGATTTGGAGCAGACTAGAAAATTGGTTCTTTTTTTTGTTGTTGTTGAATCAATTTAACATGCATTACATGAATGAGGCAGTGCAAATTGAATGTTAACCTCTCAGCACTGGCAAAATCAAGGCAAACTCTCTAAGACAAACATAAGATTAACTTGGTGTGGTGGTTAAATGCACTTAACATTCTGAATGGCTTCATTTTGTGTTCAAGACCCTGGGTTAATCTGTTTGTGAGCCTAAACATGCTGTGCTATGCCTCAGTTTTTTTTATCTGTAATATTTGGGCAATGATAAGATTATCATGGGCATTGCATGAATTAAACAACAACTTAAAATAACACTTAAAAATCTGAAATGGGGAGAGAGGGGCACATTTTCACATAACTGATAAAGCCACCACTTTAGGACACTCATCCCATATTTGAGTGTCCCTTTGCATCCTTTACTCCTCTTCCTACCTAGCTTTCTGTTAATGTGCCTGGGAATGGAGTAGATAATTCTCCAAGTTTGTAGGTCCCTGTTACCCACATGGGACATTCGATGAATTTCCAGCCTGTTGCCTTTGGCCTGGCCCCACACTGGCTGTTGCACTGTTGCATGCATTTGGAGAATAAGCCAGTAAATGGAAGATTGCCTCTCTCTCTCTCTCTCTTTCTTCTTCTTCTTCTTCTTCTTCTTCTTCTTCTTCTTCTTCTTCTTCTTCTTCTTCCTCTTTTCTTCTTCTTCCTCTTCTCGCTCTCTCTTTTTCCCTCTTTCTATCACTCTGTCTCTCAAATAAATAAATAAATAAATGAATCTTAAAAGCAAGCCTTAAAGTATTATACATGTTAGTTGTTATTTTATACAGAAAATAGCTACCTAAAAAGCTTCAACAATTTGAAGACTAAGTAATCAAATGAAAAGAGTTATATCATGGTGAGGATGTGGAAAGAGAAAGTAAAGATATTTTATACAACCCTGACTCCGTTATTCATCTAGAGTAGGTAGATCTAGAGATTAATTTAAACAAAAAGAGAAATTTTGGACTCAAGTAGAGGGAAAAGGTCTCATTTGTGTGTGAATCAGCATTATTCCAATGATACCTTATAGGACAGGCAATAGAGTCTGAATTCAATTTTGTTTATTAATTGAGCATGACACTTTCTTGTGCTGCAACTTCTCTCGCTATGTCAGCAGTAATAATAATAACACCTCCTAAGGAAAGTGGAGGATTGAGTGAAGTGTTAAAACAAATTCTCCCACAGGTTAGTTGTAAATTAGATATTTCAGTAAATAGATTATCTCTCTTAAAGCAGGTATATTAATTCATGTGGGTTACACATGACTGGGAGGAAGAATGAAGAGGGAGTGATTAACACATCTTTAGTAATTGTTCTATGCCAGCCTGTTATAATCTGCTTATCTACACTGCCTGCTGCTTTCTCCTACCAACTCTCATCAGTGTCCCACCAGGGTACAGCTCTGCGGAACACACAACCTGCTGCTGGCTAGGCTTCTCAGCTTCCAGGATGCAAGCTCCCACTGCCTGCTACACTATGGGATGCCAAGGCAGCTTGAGAGCTTTGTTACAGGCCACGGCACCAGCAGGATGACAGCACTGCCCATCCACCCTTCACATTAGCTGTGCAACTGGTTGATGTGGCCTTTGTGTGGCTTTCTTTCTCTACTTGGGAAATGTGTATTGCATTCTAGAAGCTATCTAACAATATGAACTATCAGAATTACCTTTGACAGATTCTTAATCTTTTTGAAGTAAAGATTTCAGTGTTCCCATTCATTTCAATTGACATTGTTTCTGTCTTCAGGTGGTGATTTTAAATAGGCTTCTCAAGTGTTTGCATATGAGGTAGAGAGAAATGGGATAATTTTCTGTTCTATCCCATTGTTCATCTGCCAGTCTTTGTCAAATCATTTGAGAATGTAGAGGAGGAAATTATTCTCACTGTATGGAAAATGGGCTTCACTGTCAAATTAATTATCCAGATACAAACTTTTTACTTACAAATGGTTTTCTGCGTCCAATTAATTAATTATGCTCACTTTAGTCTGCAATATGTCAGGAGAAAAAAGGATTAGAAAACAATGACCGAGAAAATTAGGCAGAGAAAATTCTTATCCTTGAACAGAGGTCACATACTAGGACTGCTATTAGATTGCTCTATGACAAGACATTGATGATGATTGGCTATATAAATAAATTGCCATTAAACACATGAAGACTAATCAATGTAAAAATAAGCATTCAAGTACATAACTTTATAGACCATTATCATCATACTGTTTTTATAGACTTGTATTTTTTATGTAGTAAAGCCAGATACTATCTGAAGGAAAGAAATGCAATTATAATAATTTATTCACTATATTAAGAACGTTTAACATCATGAATAAACATTATATTCTCCAAAATAATGTAGTAATTTCTAATCTCATTGTTAGAAACAAAGTTTAAGAAGTGATATATATATATATTCACATATATATACTTTGCTCTGAATTTCTGTATGTGTATATATGTAAATATTATGTATGCATAAATAATTTAGAGCTGTCATATTCAAAAACATGTCATGACAGTTTTCCCACAGACATCAGTATGATTTAATAAACACTGTCATATGAAAAGAAGTCAGTAAAATTTGGGTACAGATACTTCCAAATTTGAATGTCATTTCATCTATTTAGATTCTTATGATGTGAAATAAGGCATATGGCCTCATTTAGCTATGTGCTTTGTAAGCTTAAAAATTATAGGAGACTAACCTATACCCTTAAAATTGTTGGAGGGGTTAAATATAAAAATGAAACAAAATATGGGTAGTGTCTGGGTGCTTGATGAATAAGTTAACCCTTTTTTAATTATTAAATTTTCTCCAGTATGAATTACTGTTTACTATTTGTCCATGGTTGCTCATATTTTACACAATTTTTATATAGAATCTTTAATAGTACATACTATCATGTATTCATATTATATGGAAATAGCTGATATTAAATAATTTCAAGTACAATAATTTCAATGTAAGTTGCTTTCTGGTGTTGACATTACTCTCCAAGAAATATACCAACCACACTTTGTCAAAGCAATTATTACCAAAGTCTAAAATAGCTTTAAAAGTGTGACAGGGCATGGAAGAAAGTGTATGCTTAACCTATGAAATTAGTTGAAACAATTTGAAAAAAATTGAGTGCAAAAGATTCACATTACATTTCCTCTCCACATAATTATTACTTTTATATATTTGTTCTTAATGTTCTATTCATATCACCTAGGAAAACTCCACTCTGAACATACTTCAAACTTCCCAACCATTCTTTTCACAGGGTTAAGCTGCCCTTTTCCCAGCATGAAAATGTTGGACCATATGGTGCTCTGTTCCTCTACTGTGAAGTTAGGCTCCCACTGTTTCATGGAAAATTGTGTCACTAGGAGACCAAACATGAAGCATAACAATTTAATATGGGGAACTTACAGAGAATAATAATAAAATGAAAATAAAATAAGAATCTATTTTAAAATTAATTTTCTGCAACAGTATATGCAAATTTACATAAGAACCATGGGGTTACTTTGCAAGTAGAAAAGATATATACCTAAAGTGCACACTTGCTCTTTTTGGTATAAAAATTTATTACATTATTATTACACAATAAATTTATAAAAAATAATAAATATGGTTACATCATCAGTGGACACTGGTTAAATACTTTTAGTTATTTCTAGAGCAAACAGAATATATTGAATTAAAGCAAATACAGATTTGAAAACAAAATCAATCCTGAGTGTTAATGGTGGTGTGACAGGATATTTTCTAAAAGGAACAATATGGATATTACATATTCTAAAAAAGGCTTTCAAACAACAAAAATTTTACAGGTTGATTATTTTGTCCAATTTAACTTGACAATTTAAGAGCTTTCTTCTTCCTGAATATATAATTCCTGCCTGTACTATTCTTCAACTTAGCACACACAATTAAGCAAGTTTCAGGCTCATTATTATCCTCAGGGCAAATAGAGAAATAATGAGAAGGTTAGAAAGGACCACAAAATGAGTACCTGAGATGAATTTATTCAACTGTCAGCAATGAATACAATCATATTAGGGACATTTTTTCCTTGGAAGGTTCATAAGGGAACAAAAATGAGCAAAGATTGTCTGATCTGCTCCCACATATCATTTATTTGAGTATCTGTATAGATACCCAGAGAAAATATTAAGGTTTTATTGGTAGAGAAGAGAGTAAATAATTATTCACTTGTAAAAAGTATTAACTAATGTGTTCATAACATCATATGATTTATTCAAAACACAGTTGAAGCTTTGCTTTACAATGCTTTAAATTTTGTTTTTATTTATGTGAAAACCAGACAAAGAACGATAGATTGACTGGGCTCCCATTTATGGGTTCACTCCCCCAGTGTTGGACAGAATTTGGAAACCATGAGTTCATTCCAGATCCCCCACATAGGTAGGAAAAACACCATTACTTAAGTCAATAGCTGCTGCCTCCATGGTCAGGAAGTTCGAGTCAGCAGCTAGAGCTGGGAAATGAAACCAATTTGACAAGGGGTGTGCACATCTTAAACACTGGGCCAAACACCTAACCCTCCCTTTAAAAATCACATTTTTAAGAAAGATTTATTCATTTATTTTAAAGTCAGAGTTACCGTGAGGGGTGGATAGGGAGACCTTCCATCCTCTGATTCACTCCACAGATGACCACAACAGCCAGTACAGGGCCAGGTTGAAGCCAGGAGCCAGGAGCTTCATCTGGGTCTCTGTGCTGCTCTCCCCGGGCCATTAGCAGGGAGCTGGATGGAAGTGGAGCAGCTGGGACTCAAACCAGTGTCCATTTGGGATGCCAGCATTGCAGACTGCAGCTTTATGCGCTATACCACAATGCCTACCCCTGCCCAAATCGCAGTTTTGTTGGGATCTATCAACTTACCTTCATCATCAGTTGGAAGACAATTTTGCCCACATTTTGTACAAACTCTGATTTTTGCTGTGGAACTTGCCGATGCGGACCCATCGTATCTTCTTCTCTGGAGTACATAATACCTCTGATGTCTCAGTGAATATCTTCCCTGAGCACTTCTTGGGAATTTGGGGAGAAAACAACCTTTGCGTATGCTTTCACTATTTCACATTTCCATTACTTCGCCTTCACAAATCTACTGTACATGCCTGGGTTTTCACTTTCTCTTTTCTGCTTACAAGAGTTTTGCGATTTGTCATAGCATCATTTTTCCTTGTAAGATAAGTGATGACTCTACCTTAATTAACATGAGAGAGGCTTCCACTCTACATTAGGAAAGAAAATCTGTGGCATTGATTCTGGCCATTTCATCTCCTCAGTGAGAGAAAGAAACAGTTCCTAAGTGACCTCTATCTGATGCACAAATCAAATTGATCTTTATGAGTTGTCAATCATAGCGTGTGATTCCCATCAAATCCACTCATTGCATTGGAAAATCCTAGACCCGGGACTAGTAAGACTAGTCTAACTAGTGATCTAACAAGCTTCTTTGGTTACCCCTTAGACTTCATTTGGTAATCCTCATTTCCACACTAACTATGCTCCAGCTACATAAACCTTATTTCTCTTCTTAGAAGAGCATAGATTTTACTCTAACTTCAGTATCTTTTCCCTAGATGTGCCTCTGTGTCTGTTTGGCCTAAATTGTATGAGTATGGATAGTCAAAACATAATAATTACTTCTTCAATTACTTTAATTCTGATTTGTATGCTACATATGACCATGCATCTTCAGTCATAGTTTACAGGAAATGTAATGAACTCTTATGAAAGCAGGAGCCCTTTCAAAACCACATATGTCTAATTACTATTGTATACCATGCTCTCTGATGTGGACTGAAGGTGACTTCACAATCCCTAGAAAAACTCCTTTTGAAACATCATGCCAGAGTATATATAATTCACCACATGTTCATGATATATTCAATTCTTCAACCAATCATTCTATTCAATTTGTTATTTTTGGATTCATTAAGTTTTAAAGCCACTGGTAAAATTAAAATGATCTATTGCAATTATGAATTCAATCAGGAGACCACAATCTTTATAGTGTAATCCAAGTTGTATTCGTTTTCCACCTGTTGCTGATATTCCTTTGTTAGGTTTTAATTTCAAGTATTCACAAGATCATTTATCTTTGTCCCTCATTAGCAGACAAGGATTGAATGAATGCTATCTTCTGCATTAGGCTTTATATTGCAAAATAAATTTTTTGCTAGTTTTTTTATGTGAAATAGTCCATTTCATCCATTGTCAAGAAATGGGTGCATAGCACCAACATATTGTTGAGTAAAATCAGTTATCTGAAGTTCAGAGAATGGTATAATGGTATTTAACTTCATGTGGTTCATTTTTGCCATTACTGATTTCAGATCATTTTCCAGAATGTTACATAGTTACAAGGGACTTTAAATGTTCTTATATTTTTTCTTCAGATACTACAAGCTTATTCACTCAAATTTCTTTTTTATCTCTCTCTGTAAAACACAAGGACACTTTAAATCTTGTGCAAAAAATAGAATTAACTCTGATACTCTTCAGACTACTTCAAAATATTGAACAGGATGAAACTCTACCAAAATCTTTTAATGAAGCCAGCATCTTTTGATACCACAACCAGAGATATGACAAAAAAAGAAAACTACAGACATATCCATAATGAACATACACACAAAGATTCTCAACAAAATATGAGAAAATTGAATCTGAAAACACACGAAAAGGTCATACATCATGGTCAAGTGAGATTTACCCCAGAAATTCAAGAATTGTTCGACATTCTCAAATCAATAAACTAATAATAAACTATCTAATCAATAGAATGAAGAACAAAAACCATATGGCCTTCTCCATAGATGCAGGAAAAAACATTTGATAAGATTGACATCCCTTCATGATAAAAACCCTCCACAAATTAGGCATAGAAGGAACATTCCTCAAAATTATAAAGGCTATATTTGACAAACCAACAGCCAACATCATATGAAATCTGGAAACACTGAATATCTCCTTAAATGTATCTGTTTTATTTATAAATAACCTTCCCTATCTTAATAAAGGACAAATTGATTCATCCAACTTCACAAGCCAGAAAGTATATGTGATGTACACAATAACACTTTTCTCTTATATCCTATATTCAATTGTTTTAAATGCCCTTATATCTACCCTCAAAATAGATCCATATGTGCAGTGCCTCAATGGAAATTCTTCCTTAGATTATAGGTATCTGGAGACAAATTATTTGCTTTAAAAATACACATAAGAAGGGAAATACTATCTGTTGATGAGATCCAAGACTTACGAAGAACCTGTGTGAAAAAATCATTAGATTAGATACAGCAATTTGATCAGAAATAATGTTTGTCATTCCATATAGTGGCACAGATTTACATTCACTATATAACACAAAATCTTTAAAGTTGATGCAAAATGGTTTTGAAATTATATTTCTTTTTGCCCAGCCTGTCCAAAAAAAAAGATGAAACACTAAAAATGCTTTTAAAAACAAGACTTCAGAATATTTACTTCATATACACTCTTCTTGGGGAAAAAAAGGAAATACTTGCCTGAGGACATGATCTAGAGAATTGGAAATAGAGTTCACAAAAGAAAAATAAGATGAGCAGTTCAGCAAATTATATAACTGTTCCCTGTACTGAATAGAACCTTCAAAATGATAGCTGTATATTAAGTCAAAGGGGGAAAGAAATTCAAATAGAAAAGTCAGTGAATTTAAGAAAAAAAAAAACAGAAAGTAAATTCATTTCATATATATATATATATATATATATATATGTATATATATATATGCAATACCTAGGCTGTTTTCCACTGCTTTTCCCAGGCCATTAGCAGGGAGTTGGATCAACTTAACAACTGGGACGCGAACTGCTAGCTGTATGGGAAGCCAGCATCACAGGCAGTACTTTTACCTGCTAGGTCACAACCTTGGCCCTCCAAAACCAGACACTTAATAAAATGAGACAGACTTTGTTCAATCAAGAATACTTCTGATAACATGCTAATTTAAAACCATAGAGTAAGCTTCCTGATATCCTGAAAAATATAGAATTATTAAAGTTGTGACTTACTAGTAAACACACCAGAGCATATAATAGAATCTCAAAATCAAGGAATTTGCAATTCCCTGATTCTGGCAAGGTGTATTTGAAAGAAAATCATCTATAAACATTGACAGATTTTAATTCCTTCATGGCCTATTAAGATCTCATTTAGAATTATTTCGTAGAGGAATCACTCTGAGAATTACATTCAACATTTCAAGATACCAACTTCAAGTAATGCCTCTGCAATTGATCTCCAGAGCTTGCCTTGCTAGGGAAGGGTGGAGGACTGTTTAGATTTTATAATGGCTTAAAATCATTTCAATATACCATATAATTTTCACATTCGACTTTATACATAAAAAATTAGATTGACCTAAGTTTAGCTCTTTGGAGAATTGCTTTTTTTTTTTTTTCAGATCTAACCTTGACCAACTATAAATTCAAGTGATTTTATCTTTTTCAATCTATGCAAAACATTTCGCACCTAAGCTCTGCAGACAAATTTCACCTTTTTTCCCTGACAGTGTCAGATGTCATTCAAGGAGAAAGTCATGCTAAGCATCCATTCTGCTATGTTGGTATATTTCTGTGGAATAACAAATTGATGCATGTCATAACACATATATCACTCATGTGTATTTAACATTATAATAATTGTTTTGAAGTTTACAGTCATATTTATTTTACAACCAGTCATGAATTACAGATAGTTTTTATTTGTATGTATATTTAATAATTGTGATGTAACTAAATGTGAATGGTTTTATTCATTATTTTTATCACATTAAGAAAAGTACATTTTAGATGGTGCCATGGCTCACTAGGCTAACCCTCCTCCTGCAGTGCCAGCACCCCAGGTTCTAGTCCAGAATGGGGCACCGATTCCATCCCAGTTGCTCCTCTTCCAGTCCAGCTCTCTGCTCTGGCCCAGGAAAGCAGTGGAAGATGGACCTATGTTGAGGGCATGGTCACCCATGGCTCAGGACCCCAGCCATGGAATCTATACACCAGCACTGGAAAGGGAGGTGAGGTGAAACCTTAGTAGCCTGAGACACTGGCAGGGAAGCAGTAGGAAGAGCCTAGATGGAATGAGGCTTGAAGTCCCTGTTGGAGAAAGTTCACCAGGCTAACTAGAGGAGAGAGGAAAAAAAAGGGACAGGTAAGGACACGAGTCTCTATCTCCACTCACCATTCAAAGGTGAGCAAGACAAAGAGCAGGCACCATTTTGGACATACGTAATAGCTGCACCACCTCAGTGCTGCAACTGCGCTCAACCAAGCAGAAAAACCTGACTCAGGGTGGGGGCTGAAATAACAGGAGGTTAGGACCTAGTGAATATGAGAATGCACGGAGTTCATGTGAGTACTCTCTGGAGATGCCACAAACTTGGTAACTTTGGCAACCCGGTGGGAGACTGCAGAGGAATTTGAGCTCATACTGAGGGCAACACAGATCTTTGTGTGGTCATTGGGACAGAGCAGATGAATATTATACTCACAGAAGCCAGAGATCAGAAACTGACTGCCTTCAATTCCGCTCAGCTGTGTGAAATTACTTCCCTTCTGAATCAAAAGAGAGAGAGAGAGAGAGAGAGAGAGAGAGAGATTGATTTAGCATGCCAAACCTGGGTGTGTCACTTTTGGCATACCCTTAACCCTAAAGAACCAAACAGAGCTCTCTGGCCACACCCATCACAAGCCTCTAAGGATCCATCAAAAGCATACAATCCACTTAATACACTCATAGTATAATGAGAAAAAAAAAAAAAAAAAACACAATGAGGGAAAAAGAAACCAAAGAATATCTCCACAATGCCAAACACCAAACACAGAAACTGAGGAAACAAGAACAAGGAAGACATTATGACAGCCCCAAATGAAAAAGACAACCCAATCCAAGATTATGAAGATGATGAGATAGAAGAAATGCAAGATACGGATTTCAAAAAATTTATGATAAGAACATTGAGAAGTTTTCAAAAACAAATTGTTGAACTACAGAAATCCTCACTGGACAGGACAGAAAATCTTATGAAAATGAAATCTTAAGGAGGAATCAAAATAAAATGCAGAAACTAGTAGAACATGAAATTGTGATAGTGAAGAGAAATCAAAATGAAATGAAGATCTCAATAGATCAAATGACAAACACATTAGAGAGCCTTAAAAACAGAGTCAATGAAGCAGAAGAGAGAATATTGGACTTAGAAAACACAGCAAAGGAAAGTATGCAGTCAAACCTAAGAAAAGAAAAGGAAATTAGAAATCACAAAAATATTGTTGGGAATCTAATGGATACTATTAAAACTATTAAAAAAACCAACATTCGGGTTCTAGGAGTTCCTGAAGGCATGGAGAGTCAGAAATCATTAGATGGCCTTTTTGGTGAGATACTTGCAGAAAACTTCTCGCATTTGGAGAACGACAGAGACATGCTAGTACATGAAGCTCATAGAACCCCTAGTAAACATGACCAAAAGAGATCCTCACCACGACACATTGTAATCAAACTCACCACAGTAAAACATAAAGAAAAGATTCTAAAATGTGCAAGAGAGAAACGTCAGATTACTCTCAGAGGATCTCCAATTAGACTCACAGCAGACTTCTCATCAGAAACTCTACAAGCTAGGAGGGAATGGTGAGACATAGCTCAGGTACTAAGAGAGAAAAAATGCCAGCCCAGAATATATCCTGCAAAGCTCTCATTTGTGAATGAAGGTGAAATAAAGGCCTTTCATAGCAAACAGAAATTGAAAGAATTTGTCGCCACTTGTCCAGCCCTGCAAAAGATGCTTAAAGATGTGTTACACACAGAAACATAGAAACATGGTCATCATTATGAAAGAAGGTAAAGGAAGAAAACCTCCCAGTAAAAGATCATAGGAAGTTCAAAGCATATATTAGAAAACATCTTTGGAAAATGGCAGGGCAAAATTGCTATTATCAATAGTCGCATTCAATGTTAATGGCCTCAACTGTCCATTTAAAAGACACAGAATGGCTGAATGGATTAAGGAACAAAACCCATCTATTTGCTGCTTACAAGAAACTCATCTTTCCAACAAAGATGCATACAAACTGAAAGTGGAAGGTTGGAAAAAGATATATCACACCAACAGAAATGAAAAAAGAGCGGGCTTGGCATCTTAATATCAGACAACATAAACTTTAACACATAAACTGTTAAGAGAGACAAAGAGGGGTGCTATATAATGATTGAGGGATCAATTCAACAGGAAGTTATAATGATTATCAATGTATATGCACCTAATTACGGGGCACCGGTTTATTTAAAAGGTATGCTAAGGGACTTAAAGGGAGTCTTAGACTTCAATACAATAGTACTGGGGGACTTCAATACTCCACTCTCGCAAATAGACAGATCAACTGGACAGAAAATCAACAATGATATGGTAGACTTAACTGATCCTATAGCCCAAATGGATCTAATAGATATCTACAGAACTTTTCATCCTACACTTAAAGAATTTACATTCTTCTCAGCAGTGCATGGAACCTACTCTAGGATCGACCACATACTAGGCCATAAAGCAAGTCTCAGCAAATTCAAAAGAATTAGAATCATACCATGCAGCTTCTCAGACCATAAAGGAATGAAGTTGGAAATTAGCAACTCAGGAATCCCTAGAGCATATGCAAACACATGGAGACTGAACAACATGCTCCTGAATGAATAGCGGGTCATAGAAGAAATCAAAAGAGAAATCAAAAACTTTCTGGAAGTAAGTGAGGATAACAGCACAACATAACAAAACTTATGGGATACATCAAAAGCAGTGTTAAGAGGAAAGTTTATAGCAATAGGTGCCTAAATCGAGAAATTGCAAATGCACCAAATAAATGAGGTTTCACTGCATCTCAAGGATCTAGAAAACCTGCAGCAAACCAGGCCCAAATCTAGTAGGAGAAGAGAAATAATTAAAATCAGAGAAGAAATCCATAGGATTGAATCCAAAAAAGCATTACAAAAAATCAGCCAAATGAAGAGCTGGTTTTCTGACAAAAAATTTGATACCCCATTAGCCCAACTAACTGAAAAAAGAAAAGACTAAAATAAATAAAATCAGAGATGAAAAAGGAAACATAACAACAGACACCACAAAAATAAAATAATCATCAGAGAGGGAAGAGATGTGCAATTTGGGACATGCGCAAGCTGACTTACCTCAAACCGTAGAGTTAGAAACATACCAGGGGATTCCAATTCAATCCCATCAAGGTGGCATGTACCAATGCCATCTCACTATTCCAAGTGATCAATTTCAGTTCAAAATTGATCATAATGAAAGGACTAAGAGTCAAAGGGAGCACATAAGTCGAGTACCTGCTAACACTAACCAATAGAATAAATAAAGGGGAGAGTGATCCAACAAGGGAAGTGAGATACTCAGCAGACTCATAGAATGGCAGATGTCCTAAATAGCACTCTGGCCTCAGAATCAGCCCTAAAGGCATTCGGATCTGGCTGAAAAGCCCATGAGAGTATTTCAGGCATGGAAAGCCAAGACACTCTGGCAAAAGATCTCTGTGAGTGAGATCCCAGTGGAAAGAACAGGTCATCAAAGAAGGAGGTACCTTTCTCTGAAGGGAGGAGAGAACCTCCACTTTGACTATGACCTTGTCTAAACAAGATAAGAATCGGAGAACTCAGAGGGCTTCCATAGCCTTGGAAACTCCTGACTGGAGCATAGGGAGATTACTGATGCCATAGACAGGAGTGTCAATTGGTAAAGTCAACAACAGGAGTCACTGTGCACTTACTCCTCATGTAGGATCTCTGTCCTTAATGTGCTGTGCATTGAGATTTAATGCCATAATGAGTACTCAAACAATATATTTCACTTTGTGTTTCTATGGGGGTACAAACTGTTGAAATATTTACTTAATGCATACTAAACTGATCCTCTGTAAAAAAAAAAAAAAAAAAGAAATTATCAACTCCCAACTTGACTCTCACTGGGATTAAACATGACAATAGGTCTGATCTGATTTCATCATCATTTAAAAAAAATCATCTATTATTTTTCACTTTATGTTTCTGTGTGGGAGCAAACTGTTGAAATCCTTACTTAATGTATACTAAGCTGATCTTCTGTATATTAAGATAATCGAAAATGAATCTTGATGTGAATGGAAGGGGAGAGGGAGTGGGAAAGGGGAGGGTTGCGGGTGGGAGGGATGGTATGGGGGGGAAGCCATTGTAATCCATAAATCGTACTTTGGAAATTTATATTCATTAAATAAAAGTTAAAAAAATAAAAATAAAATAATCATCAAATTACTACAGAAATTACTACAAGGAATTGTATGCCAGTATACAGGGAAATCTATCAGAAATGGATAGATTCCTGGGCATGTGCTACCTACCTAAATTGAACCATAAAGACACAGAAAACCACAGACCCATAACTGAGACAGAAATTGAAACAGTAATAGAGGCTCACCCAGCAAAGAAAAGGCCAGGACCAGATGGATTCACTGCTGAATTCTACCAGACATTTAAAGAAGAACTAATTCCATTTCTTCTCAAACTATTCAGAACAATCGAAGAAGAGGGAATCCTCCCAAATCCTTTCTATGAAGCCAGCACCACCTTAATTCCTAAGCCGGAAGAAGATGCAGCATTGAAAGAAAATTACAGACCAATATCCCTGATGAACATAGATGCAAAAATCCTCAATAAAATTCTGGCCAATAGAATGCAACAATACATCAGAAAGATCATCCACCCAGACCAAGTGGGATTTATCCCTGGTATGCAGGGATGGTTCAATGTTCACAAATCAATCAATGTGATACACCACATTAACAAACTGCAGAAGAAAAACCATATGATTATCTCAATAGATGCAGAGAAATCATTCAATAAAATACAGCACCCTTTCATGATGAAAACTCTAAGCAAACTGGGTATAGATGGAACATTTCCCAATACAATCAAAGCAATTTATGAGAAACCCATGGCCAGCATCCTATAGAATGGGGAAAAGTTGGAAGTTGGAAGCATTTCCACTGAGATCTGGTACCAGACAGTGATGCCCACTCTCACCACAGCTATTCAATATAGTTCTGGACATTTTATCCAGAGCCATTAGGCAAGAAAAAGAAATTAAAGAGATACAAATTTGGAAGCAAACTCTGCAACAGATAAAGGGTTAATAACCAGAATCTACAAAGAGATCAAGAAACTCCACAAAAACAAAACCAACAACCCAATTAAGAGATGGGCCAAGGACCTCAATAGACATTTTTCAAAAGAGGAAATCCAAATGGCCAACAGATACATGAAAAAATGTTCAGGATCACTAGAAATCAGGGAAATTCAAATCAAAACCACAATGAGGTTTCGCCTCACCCTGGGTAGAATGGCTCACATTGAGAAATCTACCAACAACAGACGCTGGAGAAGATGTGGGGGAAAAGGGACACTAACCCACTGTTGGTGGGAAGTCAGTCTGGAGATTCCTCAGAAACCTGAATATAACCCTACCATTCAACCCAGCCATCCCACTCCTTGGAATTTACCCAAAGGAAATTAAATTGGCAAACAAACAAGCTGTCTGCACCCTAATGTTTATTGCAGCTCAATTCACAATAGCTAAGACCTGGAACCAACCCAAATGCCCATCAAAAGTAGACTTTATGAAGAAATTATGGGATATGTACTCTATAGAATACTATACAGCAGTCAAAAACAATGAAATCTGGTCATTAGCAAAAAAATGGAGGAAACTGGAAAATATCATGCTGAGTGAAGTAAGCCAGTCCCAAAGGGACAAATATCATATGTTCTCTCTGAGCAGTGACAACTAACCCAGCACCAAAAAGGAAACCTGTTCAAGTAAAATGGACACTATGAGAAACAGTGACTTGATCAGCCCTTGTCCTGACTGTTGATGTACAACTTAATACTTTATCCCTTTTAGTATTTTTTTGTTCTGCTTAATACTATTGGTTGAACTCTGTAATTAACACACAATTATTCTTAGGTTTTTAAATTTAACTGAAAAGTGATCTCTGTTAAATATAAGAGTGGGAATTAGAGAAGGAGGAGATGTACAATTTGGAATATGCTCAAGCTGACTTCCACAAATGGTAGAGTTAGAAATGTTTCAGGGGATCCCAATTCAATCCCATCAAGGTGGCATGTACCAGTGCCATTTCAGTAGTCAAAGTGATTCATTACAGTTCACAATTGATCATAATGATAGGACTAAGAACCAAAGGGATCACATAAACAACAATAGTGTCTGATAGAATAAAAAAGGGAGAGAACAATCCAACATGGGAAGCGAAATACACAGCAGACTCATAGAATGGCAGTTGTCCTAAACAGCACTCTGGCCTCAGAATCAGCCCTTAAGGCATTCGGATCTGGCTGAAGAGCCCATGAGAGTATTTTAGGCATGGAAAGCCAAGACACTGTGGCAAAAAAAAAAAAAAAATCCTAAATCAAAGATCTCTGTGAGTGAGATCCCAATGGAAAGAATGGGCCATCAGAGAAGGAGGTACTGGGGAGTGCATGGGCGTGGTTGGCTTGCCATTGCCGCGGTGACTGGCCTTGAAGTCTGTTGGCTAGCGTGCCACCCCATCCCCGCTGCCCCCTGCCCTGTCACACGCTGGGGGTGTTGCTCGCACCTCCTGAGTTGCAGCCGCAGTCGCAGCTGCTCCTCCTCTCCTTCTTGGGTTTCCCTGGTGCTACCGCCGCCACTGCTACCTCTGTGGACTGTATGAGGAGGAGGAGGCGGAGGATGTGAAGATGGCAGAGCTGCAGATGCTGCTGGAAGAGGAAATCCTGGGGGGTGCCGCCGGGCCCTTTTCAACAGTTACATCAATCTGGAGCTGGTGGCTGATTACTGCGAGAACAACTACATCCAGTCAGCAGATAAGCAGCGTGCCCTAGAAGAAACCAAAGCCTACACCATCCAGTCCTTAGCAAGTGTTGCCTATCTGATAAACACCTTGGCCAACAATGTCCTGCAGATGCTGGATATCCAGGCCTCTCAGCTGCAGAGGATGGAATCTTCAATCAATCATATTTCACAAACAGTTGATATTCATAAAGAGAAATTTGCAAGAAGAGAAATTGGAATTTTGACTACCAATAAGAACATTTCAAGGACACATAAGATTATTGCTCCAGCCAACCTTGAATGGCCCATTCGTTATATTAGAAAACCTAGTGGCTATACAATTCTAGATGACATTGGGCATGGAATAAAGTTGAGTACCCAGAATATGAAGATGGGTGGGCTGCCACGTACGACACCTCCAACTCAGAAACCTCCCAGTCCCCCCATGTCAGGGAAGGGGACTCTTGGGCGGCACTGCCCCTATCGCACACTGGAGCCAGTGCGTCCTCCAATGGTACCAAATGATTACGTACCTAGCCCAACCCGTAATATGGCTCCCTCACAGCAGAGCCCTGTGAGGACAGCTTCTGTGAATCAAAGAAATTGAACTTACAGCAGCAGTGGGAGTAGTGGAGGAAGCCACCCCAGTAGTCGGAGCAGCAGTGGGGAAAACAGTGGAAGTGGGAGTGTGGGGGTGCCTATTGCTGTTCCTACTCCGTCTCCTCCCAGGGTCTTTCCAGGTCATCCTTTTAAGTTCTACAGCACGAATAGGCCTGCCTCTCGCCATACTCCCCCAACCATAGGGGGCTCCTTGCCCTCCAGACACCCTCCTTCTATAACTCACAAACAAGCCTTCAGAATCCGATCAATGGAGGATCATTTTATAACCAGAACCCAGTATCTCTTGCTCCTCCTCCTCCCTCCATCCTACAGGTAACTCCTCAGTTACCTTTAATGGGATTTGTGGCCAGAGTCCAAGAAAATATTTCAGAGACACCGCCTCCGCCACCACCTGTGGAAGAACCTGTCTTCAATGAGTGCCCTCCTCCTCCCCCCTCCCCCGGACGATTATGAAGAGGAGGAAGCAGCTGTGGTGGAGTACAGCGACCCCTACGCCTAGGAGGACCCGCCCTGGGAGCCCAGGGCGTACTTGGAGAAGGTTGTGGCAATTTATGATTACACAAAAGACAAGGAGGATGAGCTGTCCTTCCAGGAAGGAGCCATCAGCTACGTCATCAAGAAGAATGACGGCGGCTGGTGCGAGGGCGTGATGACCCGAGTGACTGGGCTCTTCCCGGGCAACTACATGGAGTCCATCATGCATTATTGCGAGAGACGTGCCGGGGGCTGTGCGGCCCTCGCAGGAACAGTCAGGTCTCCCCGGAGTACTCACGGCCCGGGGCGCCCCTCCCAGTGAAACAGAACGAAGGATATAAACGATAAAATGACTTTTTTTTAATCCCCGAGTATTGAAAACAAACAAGAAAGCCAATTCTGAGCAGACGGGTCTTTCTACAGTGATTCGTGCCACGCTGAGATGTCGAGTGATGCGCCATGACCGGTTCCAAGGATGGCAAAGGTGGAACCACCTAACCGTGCAGCTAAACACATCAGATTGATTGGGGACACTGTCTGGGATCATTCTCAGGAATACTGGATTCCTCCTCCCACAAAACCCGTGGCATTGGGTGTTCTCTGCCTGTGCTACGGGGTTAGCTTCATCCCCAGTGGGTACCGGTGCCCGCACTTCCTTCCGCTTGTAGGAGGAGGAGGAAGTCGATACTTAAACTCCACGGTAACCATGGTTCCGTTGTCTCAGCAGCCTTGTTCCTCCTGGACGCTGTAAATTCCGCATCCTCAGCACCTGAGTGTGTCCAGCGAGTTGACCTTGAACGCCCTTGTATCCCTTGTTCCCCAGTGTGTAGATGACAGGATGCTGCTCTGGGAGTCTGCAGACATGGCGGGGTGGGTAAGGACTGCATAGTGTGATATACCAGGCTGCCGGGGAGCAGCAGGGAAACAGTTGGGGTGGGGGGTGGTTCCCAGAGAGGCGGTGGGAGGGTCCGAGAGCACACTGCCGCCTGGCAAACCCTTGCCTGAGGTGCAGTTCTGTGGGGCCCTCCTTTTCCCTACATAGAAAGACCCTGTTCCCAGCCTCCTCCTGGCCACCCTGGGGCACTGGGAGAGGGAGCCTCACTGTGATGGGGCCCTGAGGGGCTTCTCAGCCCCAAGCCCATCTCACACTCAGGACATCCTCAACAGGCCACAATACTGACCCCCTCACTAATTTAGAAGCAGTAACAAAATAATTTTACTCCCATCTGTTCAGCTGTTAGGGTTCTACATGGAGTGGAGTTTGCAGGCCAGTGGCTTCCTTCCTCACGCCTGCTGTCCCCTCAGTACAGGGAACCCCCTGCAAGGCACGCAGTGCAGGCAGGAACTTGAGTGCAAATGAGCAGGCAGAAGTCATGTTCCTGTTGCACATCTGTGCTCGGAGCAGAGCCCTGCATCGCTGTGCAACAGACCCAGCTGTAGAGATTCCTAATCAAGACTTTGCAAAGTTATAATTAAGAAGAAGAAAGGTAACCAGGCTTAACTGTTTTGCTTCCTGATTTCCCCAGACTGGTCTTAGCTTTACTAACTTGCCGCCAGTCCACATTCCACTTTGTGCTTTTCTTGAGTCATCTTGACATCCCTTAGTGTTCCTTCACTGTCAGTGCCGCTGGGCCTTCAACCCCATCGGACACCCAAACCAGACTGCGTTTGGATTGGGTAAACCCTGCTTAGTGCTGGTGTGCAACTGGACAAACAGCTTCGAAATGACATGTTCCAGCTATATTTTTGAGTGGTTTCTTTGCTGAGAGCATTTTGTGTTTTGAAATCCAACAAGTAGCTCCCAGCTCCCCATCAGAGGAGACCCCTGTGCAGAAGCTGAAAAGAAAAAAAAAAAAAAAAAGGAGGTACTGTTCTCTGAGTGAGGAGTGAACTTCCACTTTGACTATGACCTTGTCTAAATAAGATCAATGTCCGTGAACTGAAAAGGCTTCCATAGCCTTGGCAACTGTGACGAGAGCCTAGGGAGATTACTGATGTCATAAACAAGAGTGTCAATTTGTCAAGTCAACAACAGGAGTCACTGTGCACTTATTCCCCATGTAGGATCTCTGTCCTTAATGTGTTGTCCAATGTGAATTAATGCTATAACTAGAACTCAAACAGTATTTTACACTTTATGTTCTCTGTGGGTACAAACTGATGAAATCTTTACTTAATATATACTAAATTGATCTGTATATAAAGATAATTGAAAATGAATCTAGATGTGAATGGAATGGGAGAGGGAGCGGGAGATGGGAGGGTTGTGGGTGAGAGGGAAGTTATGCGGGGAAAAAGCCACTGTAATCCATAAGTGTACTTTGGAAATTTATATTTATTAAATAAAAGTTTAAAAAGTATACGTAAATTTCTAAATTGTTTTGTCTAAAATAAACATTCATTTTGCATCCACTTTTCTACTGATTTTGAAGGGTCCTTCTATTGACATTTAAATATTTAAAACCAGACATAATAAAAATTTAATACAATTTTTAAAAGATTTAATTATTTATTTACTTGAAAAGCAGAATGATAGATAGGGAAGGAAGCTATGGGGAAAAACGATATCTTACAGTTGCTGGTTCACTCTCTAAACGACCACAACAGCCATGGCTGGACCAAGCTGAAGGAAGGAGTCTGGAACTCAATCCAAGCCTCCCACTTGAGTGTCAAGGGCCACCAAGGATTTGGGTCATCACCTGCTGATTTTCCGGGTACACCACTGAATCAGCAGTGAAACAATCAGAAGTTGAACAGACATTCTGATATGGAATGCTGGTTTTACAGTTGATAGCTATACCTCCTGTACAGCAGTCAGCCCCAAGAGTGACCAGTAAAAATTAGAAATCATTTCTAATTTTAATGATAATTCAAATGTTAATAGTGGCTTAAAATAGGGAATAAAATATTAACTTTGTATCTAATAATTGTTGGTTAAAAATAAAGTCACATTCACTGAAGAATTTTATGGACAATAAAGGAAAAATAACTTAGAGTCAGAAGATGTTTTATAAATTATTTTTCCTTACATTGACCAGAGATTCTGAGCAAGTTACTTAGGTTTTTCTTAACCACAATTTCATTGCCTATTAATTATGAAAATTAAAATATATATACAAAATAGATATACGCTACTTATAGGATTTAATGATTATATAATTGTCCACAATTGTCTTTTATAGTTTTGGGAAAATTGAGGTTTAACAAAAACATTTAGTAAAGTAAAATATGAATTACTTGATCACTTTGAAAGTCTTCAAAGGGGCTAGCTCACTTGGTTTATCCTCCGCCTGCAGCACCGGCATCCCACATGGGCACCAGGTTCTAGTACTGGTTGCTGCTCTTCCATTCCAGATCTCTGCTGTGGCCCAGGAAGGCAGTGTAGGATGGCACAAGTGCTTGAGCGTCTGCACCCACATGGGAGACCAGGAGGAAGCATTTGGCTCCTGGCTTCAGATCGGCGCTGTGCCGGCCGCAGCGACCATTTGGGGGTTGAACCAACGGAAGGAAGACCTTTCTCTTTGTCTCTCTCTCACTGTCTATAACTCTCTGTCTATCTCTCTCTCTCACTGTCTAACTCTGCCTGTCAAAAATAAATAAATAGATAGATAAATAAATAAATTAATTAAATGTCAAAGAAAAACCAGCTGAACAACATCCATAAAAACCCAGAGTTTTGTCACCAAACTATTTTAACTATTAGCAAAATTAAAACTTAAGAGATAATACTTAAAATTAGAATGATAAAGTGAATATAATACTGAGAGAAAATTAAATAAATTAGAATAAAATATTCAACTTTATGCCAACAATTTCAGGAGTTTAGAAAAATGTACAACTTACTAGGGAAAAATCTGTTGCCATGTTTACTTCAATTGGAAAAAAGAGGTGAATAGTATTCAATAACCATAAAGGAAACTGAAAATATCCATCACATTTTGTATAATGTAAAAAGTACCAGAGAATTTAAGGACATTTGACAAATCTCCAAGCAACTAATATTTAACATCTACATTATGTAAAAATGTTTCAGATGATTGAGTAGTTGTACAATAATATTTAGAGGATGTGTAATCCTGCTGTTTTGTTTATGTTTTAGATATAAAAATTTGAAATATAAATCTCTATTGTTTTGTTTATATTTTTAAATATAAAAGCTCTTTAATGCTCATTTTTATTACAATAATAAAACAGGCTATATCCAAATTATGGAAAACTATGACAAGGTTTAACAGAAAGATATATAGTTATAAATAATAACATGGAGTAATTCTTAAACATATTTTTCAGACACAAAAGGAAATACAAGATCACACATGTAAAATGATAGCATTTATATTAAGAGAAAGAATCCTAGGAATCTCAATCAGTACATGCATATAAATCCACAGAAACAGGGCAAGAAGTAAGAAGATCAGTTGAAAGCAAATGAAGGAATGATTTTATTTTTTGCTTTGATCCTTTTATATTAACAATATATTTATATATTTATGTGTTACCTATATTTAAAAAAAGGTACAGAAACAAGTGTAAAAGCACCCCATCTACATGGAGCAACCTTATTCACATCAGCTTTTCTCAACTACAATATTTTCACAGTTTCTAATCAGTTTTGAAATGTATTGTTTATTACAACAAATTTGTTATTTGTTGTATTATTACAGAGGAATAATTTTGAAAGTTTTCCAAAGTTATTTTAATTTCTCTTTGATGATTCTCTTTCTCTTGTTCACTCAGTTATTTGTTACTCAGTTTTGCTTCGTTTTGTGACTAACATATGCAGGCAAAGATATTGAGAAAGAAGAACACTTATACACTGTGCATGGGGATGTAAATTAGTACAGCCACTGTGCAATAGAGTATTGAGATTTCTTTTTTTTTTTTTTAATGATCCAGCAATTCCACCATAGGGTACACACCCAAGACAAGAACACATTGCATCAAGAGATACCTGTACCACTGTGTTTATAGCAGCACTGTTAACCATAATCAAACTATAGAATCAATGAAGGAATTGATCATTGGATAAATGGATAATGCAAATAGGATATGTACATGTGTGTGTATATTAATATATAACATATAGGCCAGCGCCGCGGCTCAATAGGCTAATCCTCTGCCTAGCGGCGCCGGCACACCGGGTTCTAGTCCCGGTCGGGGCGCCGGATTCTGTCCCGGTTGCCCCTCTTCCAGGCCAGCCCTCTGCTGTGGCCAGGGAGTGCAGTGGAGGATGGCCCAGGTGCTTGGGCCCTGCACCCCATGGGAGACCAGGAAAAGCACCTGGCTCCTGGCTCCTGCCATCGGATCAGCGCGGTGCGCCGGCTGCAGCGCACCGGCCGCGGCGGCCATTGGAGGGTGAACCAACGGCAAAGGAAGACCTTTCTCTCTGTCTCTCTCTCTCACTGTCCACTCTGCCTGTCAAAAAAAATAATATATATATATATATATATAACATATACACATATACATAACGGAATACTATTCAGCTATAAAAATGAAATTCTAACTTTTGTATTAAAATGGTTGAAACAGAAGGACATCAGGTTTAGTGAATCAGCTGGACACAGAAAATCATTTGCTGTTGTATATTAAATAAATTGATAAATTACAGATAGTACTTTTAAATTGTGGATCGCCTTGGTTATGTAAATGCAATGTGTCATCATCAAGAGAGGCCATGACAAAACAACTCTTATAACTGTGATTAGTTTAAAATGAGAAAAGTATTTTTTCACTTCACAGTAAATATCCTTTGAAGCTTAATAGGAAGATTTGAAAAAATGTGGACAGTATAATATAATGTGATATTTTACATCACTATACATATAGAGACACTACCATCTTGAATGCTGGCAATCTAGAGTCTCTAAGGAAAAGAGATTTGTGGAGGTCTTGCCATAACAGCTAAATATTTTATTGTGGAAATTATACATCTTGTATATTCACAACAGCTTGGACACTCCCTTCTCCTGATCCACTCAGATACAAATATTTCAGAAAACTTTTTTTTCTATGTGCCAAGAAGGATAAAACTTGATTTATTTGACAAATAGTAGTAATGACCACCCAGGGTTGTACCTGGATATTGTAGTTGAAAGTTGAAAATTGATGAGTTATGTGATTCATACATATTTAACAAAATATTTGCTACTTGTATTTTACATATAATTTTCAACTTCATTGTTAATCAGGAATTTAACAAAATATTATTTTTGTGAAATTGGACGATCTCCTTGAACTTTATAAATGTACTCACTATTTTTTTTTTATATTTTTTGACAGGCAGAGTGGACAGTGTGAGAGAGAGACAGAGAGAAAGGTCTTCCTTTTGCAGTTGGTTCACCCTCCAATGGCCGCCATGGCCGGCGCGCTGCAGCCGGCACACGGCGCTGATCCGATGGCAGGAGCCAGGTACTTATCCTGGTCTCCCACGCGGGTGCAGGGCCCAAGCACTTGGGCCATCCTCCACTGCACTCCCTGGCCACAGCAGAGAGCTGGCCTGGAAGAGGGGCAACCGGGACAGAATCCGGCACCCTGACCGGGACTAGAACATGTACTCACTATTTTTACAATTTTTATGTAATTCATTCTTTATTTTTTAAGACATTTTTAATCCATTGATTTGAAAGGCAAAGTGACAAAGAGAAAGGGAGAGAAATAGAAAGAAAGAGCTTCTGATCTTCTTGTTTACTCCCCAAATAACTGCAACATCCAGGACTGGGCCAAGCCAAATCCAGGAGCCTAGAAATTCATCTGATCTCCCACATGGGTGGCAGGGGCCTAAACATTTCAGCCATCATCATGCACCTTCCCAGGTGCATTACCAAGAAGCTAGATCAAAAGCAGAGAAGTCAAGACCTAACCAGCACTCCAATATGGGATCGGGTACCCCATGATGCAGCTTAACCCACTGTGCCACAAAACTGCCCCATACTTCCTGTTTCTTATAAGAATTCAATGTTTTGGGGCCGGCTCTGTGGTAAGCAGGTTAACGCCCTGGCCTGAAGCGCCAGCGTCACATATGGGCCCCGGTTCTAGTCCCGGCTGCTCCTCTTTCGATCCAGCTCTCTGCTATGGCCTCGGATAGCAGTAGAAGATGGCCCAAGTCCTTGGGCCCCTGTACCCGTGTGAGAGACCTGGAAGAAGCTCCTGGCTCCTGGCTCTCCTGGCTTCTGATTGGCACAGCTCCTGCCATTGAGACCATCTGAAGAGTGAACCAGGAGATGGAAGATCTCTCTCGCTCTGTCTCTACCTCTCTCTATAACTCGTCTTTCAAATAAAATAAAATAAAAATATTTTAAAAAGAATTCATGTGATTATCATTTATGTGGGGCTAAATATGGTGCATACCCAAATATGGTGCATACTAAGAATTCACTGAAAATGGTTGCAGATAAAAGAATGGAAATATTATGTGCAATAACCTTATAACCAACTAAGAGTCATATAAGTTTTATACTTAAAAGTGTTTCCAAATAAATTAAATTCAATACTTAGAATCATGAAAGTTAAGAGATGGATAAGCTATTTTCTTTTAGATAAGCAATGTATAAATCTCTGAGTAATTCAATCAAAGTAACCTGCACTGATTTCTACAATATCTCAAGTCAAAGAAATTTAAAACTTTCCATTTCTCTAATATAAATTTGTCTTAATGTTTCCTCAAGTTTCTCATCCAAGCTGCTATGAACATTAGGGACTAGGTAATTATTTTTTCTGGGTGGAGGATCTGCACCATACTATGTGTAGAGATATCTTGCGGCATCTACCTGAATGTTGTCAGTAGCATCCTACCCTTATTTATGACAAACATATTTTCAGACCAGATTGTCTCCATTTGACAGTTGATATGACTTCTTTAATAGAATCTCCTATTAGGATGTAACTGATTTAAAATATAATATTTTATTTAAAATATTGTTAAGGATATAACGTAGCCAAAGGTTTTTAAAAGCATATATTTATATTTTTATGCAATTAAAGAGAAAATATAGAGGAATATAAAGAGAACTCATGACTCATTCAATATATGGAAATTGATTTATCCATTTGTTATTTCTTTTATTATTAAAGACAGTGCTGGTTGTCGCTCCCCCTCTTCGTGGAGGAACGACACAGGACCCTGCGCTGTTCTTTTGTCTGCTCGGCCCTCCCCGGGTTTGCTGCTGGTTCTTCCCGGGTTGGCTACCGTCCCTTCCACCTCCGTGGAAGGGCGGTTCCCCCTGCCACATTCCCCACTTCCGCGGGGGAGCGGCACACCACCGGCCGGCTCTCTCGGGGGCTGCACAGGTGTTCCTTCAGATAGATGTTCCCCCTAGATGTTCCTGGTGCATGTTGTCTCTCTCCTCCTTTATAGTCCTCCTCCGCCAATCCCAACTCGGCTGCCCACATGCCGAGTACGCTGCTCTCCTCCAATCAGGAGCAGGATCAGCTCCTGGAGGTCATCACTCAAGTTGGCAAGAGGCAGCTGCGTAGAAGCTGTTTCCTCCTCTCCCAGCGCCATATTGTGGGAGAGCAGATGCATAGAATAAGTCTTAATTCCAGTAACTCAGTCCAGTCCGGGTTGCTCCCCACACTGGTAAGTAAACTACTTTCAGACATCTTTGTCTGTTTTGGTATAATACATTTCTGTCAGATTGTCAGTGACTCACAACCTCTTCTTTCAGATATATAACATATAAATATAGAATTCTAAAATGAAAACAGTTATGTTGCACGTATATACAGCTTATTGAATTAGGCACAGTCTTACAGCTTTTCAAACACAATTTATTTTTCAGTTTCTTTATTTTATTTTATTTTTGACAGAGTTAAACAGTGAGAGAGAGACACAGAGAGAAAGGTCTTCCTTCCATTGGTTCACCCCTAAATGGCCACCACAGCAGGCACGCTGCACCGATCTGAAGCCGGGAGCCAGGTGCTTCCTCCTGGTCTCCCATGAGGGTGCAGGGGCCCAAGCACTTGGGCCATCCTCCACTGCCTTCCCGGGCCACAGCAGAGAGCTGGAATGGAAGAGGAGCAACCAGGAAGTTCCTAGCTAAACAACAGTTCAATAAAATATCTCTATATTCCTAAATCTATAGATATGAAATACAGGAAACTTATATAATTTAAATAAAATTAAAAAAAAAGAAAAAAGGAATATGCAATCCACTAAAAATACTACATAAGTTTAAATGTTAAAAATAACCTGTGGGTTGCCACTGTGGTGTAGTTGGTAAAGCCAACACCTGCAGTGCCTGCAGCACTGGCATCCCATATGAGCCCTGGTACCAGTCCCAGCTGCTGCACTTCCTTTCCAGCTCTGCTATGACCTGTGACAGCTGTAAAGATGGCTCAAGTCCTGGGGCCCCTGCCACTACATGGGCTTTCTTTATCCAGCCAACAGTGATGGACATGTGGGCTGATTCCATATCTTAGCTATTGTGAATTATGCTGCAATGAAATTGGAGGTTCAGATAAGTCTTTCAGATGCTCATTCTTTACAGATTTAATGCAATCCCAATCAAAATACCAAGGACATTCTTCACAGATCTAGAAAAAATGATGCTAAAATTCATATGGAAACACAAGAGACCCAAATAATTAAAGCAATCTTGTACAAGAAAATCAAAGCCAGGAGGCATCACAATACCTGATTTCAAGATATACTCTAGAGTAGTTATAATCAAAACAGCCTGGCGCTGCCACAAAAATAGGTTAGTCCAATGGAACAGACTAGAAACTGTTGAAATCAATCCATGCATCTACAACCAACTTATCTTTGACAAAGGAGCTAAAATGAATCCCTGGAACAAGGACAGTGTCTTCAACAAATGGTGCTGGAAAAACTGGATCTCCGCATGCAGAATGACAAAACTAAACCCCTACCTTACACCTAACCCAAAAATTCACTCATGATGAATAAAATACCTAAATCTATGACCCAATACCATCAAACTGTTAGAGAACACCAGGGGAACCCTGTAAGACATTGGCATAGGCTAAGACTTCATGGAAAAGACCCCAAAAGCACAGGCAGTCAAAGTCAAAATTGACAATGGGATTACGTCAAGCTGAGGAGCTTCCTCTCTGCAAAAGAAACATTCAGGAAATGAAGAATCAACTGACAGAATGAGAAAAAAAAATACTTACAAACTTTGAAATGGTTGGAGTTAACAACCAGAATCTATAAAGAGCTCAAGAAATTCAAAACAATCAAGTTAAGAAAGGGGCAAAAGACTTGAAAGTGCAAATGGCCAACAGGTACTTGAAGAAATGTACAGGATCACTGGCCACCAGGGAAATGCACATCAAAATGACAATGAGGTTTCACCTCACCCCCAGTAGAATGCCTCTCATACAGAAATCAGCAAACAATAATTGTTGGAGAGAATGTGGGGAAAAAGATACCCTAATCCACTGTTGGTGGGAATGTAAACACACAGCCACTGTAGAAGACCGTATGCAGATACCTCAGCAATGTGAATATACACATACCATATAATCCAGCCACCCCACTCCTGGGAATTTATCCAAACCCAAAGAACTTGTTAATTCTATCTTACTGCAGTTTGGCATCTGGTATCCCCTTTCCTTCTCCTCCCTCACCATTCCTAGCCTCTAGTAATCACTACAAAAGAATGTATTTTACATCATATTATTGAAATACATTTGAATATAATTCTTTTCCCCCCTCTTCATTTTTGAGATAACTTATTTTTAACTTATAATTAAAGGCTTAGCATTCTATTAAATAACATGCTGAACAAATAGAAATGTAAAGATCGTAGTTCAGCAGGAATATAGGCAAGGGCTAGAAACAGCAATCATGCTGCTATATTTCAATGATCTGTGAGTATTTTAAATTTACTTTATATGAATGAATTTGGACATTGTTTCCATTAAAATTTAATAAAACCATGATCTTTAAGATGAAGGACTTTGATTAGTTCAATATTTTTCTCTGATTAAAAATATCTTTATAAAATATGTTTTATATTTAGTTAACATTCTTGAACATGTCATGCAAGAGGTCTTGATAAAAAAAACCTTGGATAGTAAATGTTAAGAAAATCTATAAATAGATTTTAAAATTTAAAAAAAAAATTAAATCAAAACAAACTATTGCTGATTCTTTCTCATGAACATGTTCACATACCTTGTAAATTCCAGTAGGGATGGGTAGATATAGAGAACAACCATCATAATATAATGAGACAAATGTTATGCCACTCCTGTTCTTAATGCATCATGTTTGAGTATATGAGACATAATTAACTGTCAAGATAGGAAAATATTCATCAAAAAACTAGAAGTCTATGTGAGCTGATTCAGATGACACCTGGCTGCCTCACTTATTATAACTTTATTAAGACAACATTTTTAATATTGACAATATCCATTGCGTTTTTCAAAAAATAAAGAAATCAAAGGATAAACTGAGAAAGTATGAACACACACAGACCTTATCATGTCTTCTTAAAACATTAAAAATAAAAGATCAAAACCAGTTAACTGATTGTCTTACACTATGATTCAAATACTAGCACATTTGGACTTTTTAATGATTTTGACATTAATAGACAAAGAATTTTCACCTGAAAATAAAAACATTAATAATTGAACTTTAAAAATAAGTGATGAATTGTGAGGTTAAATAGCTCAATGATGAAAAAAGAAATCTCTCAATGAAAGCTGCAAAATTATTGATGGGTAAATATGGCACAAACACAGGACTTTTGATTTAATCACTGATTTATGTTAGTGTACCATGCTACTCAAACTTTTAAAAGCCTATTTCTTGGGCAAGCATTGTGGGTAAAGTGTCTGCCTACAATGCCGTCATCCCATGCTGGCAGTTCCAGCTGCTCCAGTTCTGATCAAGCTCCCTATTAATGTTTGGGAGCAATGGACGATGCTTCAAGTGCTTGGGCCCCTACAGCCACATGCTGAGTGAAACAGCAGGTGGAAGATCTCTCTCTGACTTTTCTTCTTTCTGTAACTCTGCCTTTCAAATAAGTAAATGAACTTTAAAAAATTAAAACAAAAGCCTGTTTCTTAACTTCACATACTACAAGTAAATATAAAAGTGGATTATTTGATACATTGCTATCTGAATAAATTAAGTTTTTAAAAATATTAAACAAAAATTCGATCAATGGTTAAGAGGGTTGCCATATAATTGACACATTTGTCTGGTATGTTTGTACCAATTAATGAATCAGTGCTGATATATTATCATTAGCTAAAGTCCTGACTTCAGTCATTTCATGGATTTTACATGATATTCCTTTGTTTGTTCCAGGGTCTCACCCAGGATACCACCTTACATTCCTCAGCAGATCTCCTCAAGCTCCTTAGCTGTGACACTTTCTCAGACTCAGACTGTCTTTCCTTTTGATGCTTTTGTAATTTTGGGTGCACTTTTCATGACTTCTTTAGAGTGTCCCTCAAGTGGCATTTTTCTAATGTTTATTGTCATGAACACACTAGAGTTATGCGTTCTGGAGAGGCAAGCCATAGTGGTGACATCATATTTATCTCATTGTGTCAGCCATCAACATCACTCATTCCTGCTGATGAGCTGAGGCAGTGTTTCCAAGGTTTCTCTCCTGAAAGTTACTCTTTTTCTTTTTCCTGTGCTGATTATTGTACTCTGGAAGGAAGTCACTATGTGGAGCCCAAATTTATACATGAGAGAGGTATAGTGCACTTTCCTGGGAATTACTCATGTGCACAAAAAATTTGGAATTCTCATACATAAAGATTGGAATATCATAAATCCTTTCTCTTTTTATATATGTATAGACTCCAATTTTTATTTTGCGGATTTTAAGACAATACTACTTTATTATATTGTTCAAATTATTCCAGCTTTTGTTATAATGAGCTGTTTCTGTTGATTAATGTAAATCATATGAAATAACCTTCATTGTTGTGTGTCTGTCTATATGTAATTAAGTATATGGGTTGCATTTGTACACCTATTTTCAATATTTATTTATTTCTGTTACTGCAAGATACTCTAGGTACATAATGTATAGTCCCCGCCTCAATCTTCAAAAAGTCATTTGTACAAGGAATTACTTCTATTAAGAATTATACTGTAGGACAATTATGTGGGCCCTATGCTGAATATGTTCTTTCCCTGGAATTACATTGCTTCTATGATCTATTGATAATTAAAGGAAGAAATATATGTGAGTATGATAACCCATGTGTGTGTGTATTTATATATGTAAAAATATTCACATATATGAATATCTGTCTCTGTATTAAGCTCTGTATGAGTTAATACCTATGTGTCTGCCCTAATTTATTATCACATGAATCATTTTAATCTCTTTACCTTATTTATCTGTAAATGCCAACTATAATAGTGAGAAACTTATCTCCTAGCATCTGTCATCAGTTTAATCATTCAATTCTAGAACATATTCATAGCGATATGAGAATTGCTAGCCCTATCCCAAACACATTGGATACAATTTTGCAAGAAGATTCAGTGATTGTACTCAATGCTTTTGCATTTTGTCTTATGAACCCTATTCATCTCCAAAGTTGATTTGACCAACATAGTTTGCTCAAACTACGTCACTGAGATGATTTGATTTACTTGTAACACCATAATTTGTTTCGTCATTCAGAATTCCAACCTAAGATTCTCAAACTTCCTTCTTTTTTTAAAAATTTGCACCCCTAAACTTCACTCTATACCGTTCCTCTGGTGCTGACAACAGCTTACTTAAGTGTTCACTGTTATGGGATCCTAGAATAGTTCAGCACTCTAAAAACATCCTGGTGCTTCACCTACCCTTCCCTGCCATCTTTCACTGAACCTCTGGAAACTATTGCTCATTTCCTTTGGCTTTATTGAGGAATAATTGACTAATAGAAATTATATGTGCTTAGAGCATGCAGCAAAACATTCAGACATTATGAAATGATTAAATAAAACTCAACCTTCATTACAGATTTTTGTGGTGAGAACAAAGCCTGTATTCAATAAACTTTCATGTATACAATATATTATTTATTATGATCAATATGATTGAAAATATCTTTCCAAAACATACTCATCTTATGTAACTGAAATTTTGTTCCATCTGACCAACATCTTTCCACCTCTCTCAGATCCAGTCAATCATCTTTTTTAAAAATTTTATCATGGTCATTTTATAACATGAAATTAATTAAAATTTCATGAATTTTCAAATCATCAGCTTAATTTTCTTGTCATGTTGCTGTTGTACTTTTGTTGCTATGGAACATATTTAGTGTTAATTCTGCTTGTTTTAAAAGTACCATAATTATTCACACTTAGCTAAATTAACATTTATTGACTATTTTAAGATTTTTCTCAAAATTTTAGATTAAAGCATTTTGTATTGTCTGACTATCAAAGCAATTCTTGCATAAATTTGTCATTCACACCAGTTTTCATATATACATATCATAAATTACGATATCTTCCAGTCCAATTATCCTATAAGTTTGTAACAATTTCTTGCAGCAAACAGGGCTTCTATGTTTGAATAAAGTGTCAAATGTCAAACACTTGATTCTGCAGGACTGAGTAGATACACTCACTCTAGTTTCATTTTCAACCATTTCAGTATTACAAGAAGTCATTGAATTGTCGAAATGGACCCAAATAATCTTTCTCCAGGATTTTCCAAACATTGATATCTGCCAACTATCAGTAAAGAATCCAAACAAGAAATAGCCACCAATTCCTCATTAGTTTATGGAAGCTCCAGATTTCCAGAAGTATCCTTTGTATCTTGTGAAATGGTTTACTATCAAAGTGACAGATATCAGCTGTCTACAATGCAGATAAGTACAGTGCAACCAGTTATGTCTGAGCCTTTGTCAGTTCTTTGTAATTGTTTGTTTTGTAGCTAGAGAATTGATACATCCTGTCTGAACCAATCACTTGATCACTTCCTCTGTTCATCCACTGGAATCCCATAATTCCAAGAATCCAAGTATCATTTGCAGTAAGAAATCACAGTCAATTAAGTGAGAACACAGTGCAGAGAAGATTATAAACACCTGTTAGCATGTCTACAAAGATATGTGTTTGGGGAATAAAGTAGGGTCCTTAAGAGGAGAAGAGAATGTTATAGATTCATTATCAACTTTTCTACCCTATTGCCATGCAGGTAAGCCAGTAAAACTAAATATCACTCTATGAGAGAGAAAATTCTAGATTTTTATGTAAAATTTGTATATATTCTATTAGCTAAAAGCCTTTCAGGTCCTAGCATACAGCTGCCAGGTTGTTTCTTCTATTCTAGACATAATCAAGTTTCTCTGATACCCATACATTAAGAAAAATTAAATAATAAAATAAATTAAATAATAAAAATATAGAATCCAATGTAGTTAAGTCCAAAGACAGGACAATTCAAGAACTGATTTATATTTAACTGCTCAGTAACTTCCTAGTTCTAGGTGTTTTGTAATGTTCCCAGAGCTTCTACCTCTTATAGTGACAGGGCAGTAAGAAGGTAAAGTATGGAGTTGTGTTCCTGTGAGAGTAAAATAAAAATCTTAGAAAGCATCCAGAAGCCTCTCTCTGATGTCTAAGTGACAGGAACTGCCACACATGTCCCTTCCTGCACTGATCTCTTGGGTGAAAATGTTCACTCACTTAGACCAAGGACAAGAAGAAGCTAGGCTCTTGACACTGATAAGGGTAGTCTCAGCTCAAGGAACGGCCACTTGCTAGGTACTGTAAGTCAAGAATAAGAATAAAAATCAAAAGTGTGTTTTACACCCTGCCTACATACATTGCAGTTCTTATAAACTATGTTATCATGTCCGGTGCTGCTAAAACTGCTCGCTGTTTCACTCATTTTAAACTCTATGCCTTTTTTTCCTTCAAGTTATCATATGCTACAATATGTTATCAAATAATTGTCCTGAATAAATTAGAAAAAAATTTCCTCTTTATATAATCATATGTCACAGAAAGTTTTTTGGAATATGAGAGAAGCCTTGACATTTTCTAAAACGAGGCTTATCAATGTACTTTTAAATCATATGTGGGTCCCGAATATGATGCTGTGTTCTAAATCCTTTTGGCATGATGTTACAAATAAAAAGGCCATGACATACATTCATTGATTATTTAAATAACAAATTGTTTTTAGTATGACATAGTTTCATGGCTCACATTTTATATATGTTCCTTAAAACTGGTTGTATATTATAAAGCATGATGTAATAAAATCCCTTTACATTTGCCCATATTGGAAACATATCATTTGTTATCATTCCAAAATATATTCTTCATTGTTTCTATTCTCTCAAACTGTTATTTTTAATCATGTATTTTATACATTTTTAAAATAACTGCAAAAATAAAAATATTATATGGTAAAGATATTTCCTAGATAAAAATTAAAATAACAATATTGAAATATAAATGATTATTATTTTAGATAAATTCTAGCTTTTGAAGCAGATTATGCCATTATTCTCAATAATATTGAAACATATATGATCTTAAACATCTTAATACATATGTGTGTATATAGTGTCATCTTACAAGTTTCTATCATCATTTCTACAAATAATATATATTATCCACAGCATAAATTATTAAGAGAAAACTTAAGAATGCTTAGACTGAAGTATAATTATTTCTTTTATAAAATTTTAGATTTTCTTTGAAGAAAATAACAAAAAGAGAAAAAATTATCAAGGCTTTTGCCATGAATGTAAAAAACATTTAATAAGTTAGAAACCATAGTGAGGTTTAAGAGAGGGTTTCTTTGAAATAACCTAGAACTTCTTTGGGAATATCCTAGAGAACAAGAACACTTTTTAAGGATACAGTTGTGACAATTTCCACTATCATTCTCATATATTATTGAAAATATTAAATATAGGGACTGGCACTGTGGCGCAGCGGGTTAATGCCCTGGCCTGAAGCACCGGCATCCCATATGGGTGCTAGTTCGAGTCCCAGCTGCTCCACTTCCGATCCAGCTCTCTGCTGTGGCCTGGGAAAGCAGTAAAAGATGGCCCAAGTGCTTGGGCCCCTGCACCCACGTGGGAGACCCGGAAGATGCTCCTGGCTCCTGGCTTCCGATTTGCGCAGCTCCAGCCGTTGCGGCCAATTGGGGAGTGAACCAACGGATGGAACACCTCTCGTTCTCTCTGCCTCTCCTCTCTCTGTGTAACTCTGACTTTCAAATAGATAAACAAATAAATCTTAAAAATAGAAAATATATAAATATATTATGGTAATGATGATATTTATACAGCATTCTTTTTCATTTATTCTTCTGTAAGCTTCTCATGTACTAATGCCCTTAACTTTGAAAACACTGCTGTTAATATGAGCAGGTAGGCAGTGTTAGAGAGGGAGCTTAGGTCTGATCGCTGCAGCCAAACGTCTTCTGGACAGCTCCAAGCAAACCACCAGGGTAGAGCTGGTGCTGGTAGACAGCTTCAGCTAATCCACGCAGCAACTCGGCTGCCACTGGACAGCTCCTGTGGCTGCTACTACACAGGACAGCTGCAGCCAGACTCTGCCTAACAGCACAGCCCAGACCCTGTGATAACCCTCTTTCTGTGCTACACCCAAACCTCCTTCCTTTTATGTGCAGAAGCCCAGTTTCTCCTTTTGTACAATGCCCAAATCCACCATCCGTGTACCACCAAATCTTCCCTTTCGCTGGAGCAGAAGCCATGGTTTCCACAATGTTGACAACTCAGAACAGAAGGAGCTGGAAAGATTCAATGACTGGAGAATAGGTACTCCGATGTCCTTTAGTTTAGTATAATATTATTATACAAAAGTAACATGGAAAGCACTCCCACTACCATCTTCCAGCTGTGCCATGACACTTTGAATATTTACAAAAAAGGGCACAGGAATGAGAAATAGGCAGTACTCAAGTACCCACAACTCCACCCTCTCTTGAAGATTCAATTAAACTGCACCCTGCACATCACTCTCTATGCCTACTCATGTAAAAGGATGCCCTAACATTGTTGGGGAGGACATTTTCTTCATTCCAGGAATTTGTCTGTGACAGATTATTTCCCTAATTTGGAATTTTTTCTGTTTTCAGCATTTTATTTATTCTCTCTCTGTTGAACTGCCCTGACTTGTTTCTTGAGTGCACACTCTGGTTTTGCTCTAAATAAATTCTGCTTCCTGGTATATCTTTATACTCTAACTTCAATTTTTTCACAAGTGGAGGGAACAACATGGATTTAACCTAACCTGAGAACCCACAGCTCACAACGTTCTGAGAGAAGTTCCATGATTGCTCACATTTTGCATGTAATCCAGGGAAATGCAGTGACTTTCAAACCACCATATATATTGTGCCACTGTTAACTGATGGCAAGTTTCACAAATTTTGTTGCAGTTGTTCCCATTTTTAAGAAATATCCTTTTGGGGACTGGCTATTTCACTAAGCATATCGGACTCCATTTGTATGCATTTTGTTGCAAAAGACAACATTTCATTTTTTATGGCTGAGTAGTAATCCATCATGGATATATACCACAATTTCTTTATCTAGTCATCAGTGATAGCTAATATACAGAGTACAAAAAGAATGTAATGTATATGTGTGAAATTGACATTCTGAGATTTGATTATTGCTTATAGCCCTTGTCTATACTCTTAAGGAACAGTAGTTCTTCTACTTACTACTTGTTGAACTCTTTAGTTAGTAAAGGATGAAGTTTGTGCTTATGAATTGAAAGTATGTCATAATAAACAATAAAACAATAAACAATAAAAGAAAAATAAGAGAAAAAGGAGCCCCGGTTGGAGTGAGTGAGGAAGGGTAGAGTAGGAACTATCATATGTTCTTAAAACTATGTCTATGAAATACATGAAATTTGTGTTCTTTATGAAAATAAATAAAATTACAAAAGGAATGAATTTATGAAAATAATAAAGATTACCATATTTTCTTCTGAAAATAAAAAGATATAGTTTTACTGTTCCAGTTCCAATACAACTTCCTGTTAATGAGCACCCAAGGGCAATACAATTGGTAGCACTAATGACTGACTCCTTGCTACTCACCTGGGATTCCCAGATTGGATTCCAGGCTCTCATTTTTGCATGGTCCAGCCCTTGCTGTTGTAAGCATTTATGGAGTGAACCAATAGATTAAAGCTCCCTCACTCACTCTCTCTCACACTTTTTCACTTAAATAAATAAATTCATCCAGTTTTTGAAGCTAATCATCACAATCAGCATTTTTCCGTTATGGTTTCTCCCTATAAGAGCACAAAAATTCATGAGGAAAATAACTGAAGAAACTCCTTCCCGTGGACAGTTATGCAAATTTACTTTTGTTAACAAAATTATAATGAAGAAAAGGAAAATAAAAGGCAGTGACTGATACAACACAAGGCACACGTGCAAATTAATGTTTTTTAAAATCTTTGGTCGGGCTTATTATCGATATTCATCTAAACACATCTAATGTGAATTCATTTATGCACGTGACATTTTATTTCAAAAGAAATAACTTGGGAAGTCAAAAGCCATGCAAGAATCTCTCAGTAAATAATTAGATCTCAAAAATAACAAATTATTTATGTCACAAGTGTCATGATTCATAAATTCAAGTATTCCCATACTGTAATTCCTGCTCTGCTTGTGAACAACAACTATTTGAAGTTATTTATTTTTGGTCCTTAGGCTGCATTTAGTAGTGTATGTATGGTGGTAGGTGAGAGAGGGAGAAATAAATTGCTATTTTTAATTCTGCATTGATATTAAGCTGAAAAACAATCAATACATTAAAACACATTTAATAATGAAAATATAAATGTGATGTATTTCCTGAGACAAATACATATATTTATACAAAGTACTCATTTTTGTATATATTACCTTCGTCTAGTATTCTCATGGCGAGGAAAGATGAGAAAAAACAAATCACTTTAAAACAATATACTTTATTTTTCATTTTGCATTTTCAATTTGCAAGAGTCCTTTAATAAGTTTGTGGATGGTTTTAAAACGTTTATTTTGGCACAAATATTTATAAATACATGCATAATCTTATGTTTTTTCCATAAATATTTGAGATCATTCATATTTAGTTCCTCTCAAGTTAATCAAAATACTTACATAAATATGAGTCAGTAAGAAGGAAACAATCAGAAGTGAAACAATCATAAATAATGTTCCTCGGCCGGCGCTGTGGCTCAATAGGCTAATCCTCCGCCTGCGGCGCTGGCACCCTGGGTTCTAGTCCCTGTTGGGGCGCCGGATTCTGTCCCAGTTGCTCCTCTTCCAGGCCAGCTCTCTGCTGTGGCCCAGGAGTGCAGTGGAGGATGGCCCAAGTGCTTGGGCCCTGCACCCGCATGGGAGACCAAGAGAAGCACCTGGCTCCTGGCTTCGGATCAGCGCAGCGCGCCTGCCACATCAGCCATTGGGAGATGAACCAATGGAAAAGGAAGACCTTTCTCTCTGTCTCTCTCTCTCACTGTCCACTCTGTCTAACACAAAAAAAATAATAATAATGTTCCTCAATAAATTTGTCACAACATAAGACTGGAAATTAGAAAGAACCCAAGATATTAGTTATACTATTCATGACCAGGAACTTTTCTTCTGGTAATATGTTATTTTATTTATTATTTTTTAAGGATTTTATTTATTTATTTGAGAGAGTTAACAGATGGAATGAGAGAGAGACTTTAAAAGAGGTCTTCCACCCTCTGGCTCACTCCCCAAATGGCTGCAATGGCAGAGCTGGGCCAATCCAAAGCCAGATCCAGGAATTTCTTCCACATCTCCCACATGGGTACAGGGTCCCCAGCGCTTGGGCTGTCTTCCACTGTTTTCACATAGCAGAGAGCTGGATCAGAAGTGGAGCAGCTGGGACTCCAACCAGCACCCAAATGCAATGCCAACATTGTGGGCAGAGGCTTAGCCTACTACACCACGGTGCCGGCTCCTATAGGAACTATTTTAAAATGTTTCATCTTTTCATATTGAGCGTTAATGTTTCTTACATTTTTCTCCCTATTATTTACAAATAAAATTGCTTCCTTTTTCCCATTCTCAAAAAATATTAAAATGCCAGAGAAAATGTTCCTCATTTTTGTAACATAATTCAGTTGTTTGACTTAAAATGCATGCCCAATGGCATAAATTCACTTAGGGGACATAGAGGGTGGCTCCACTAAGAAAATGCAAATATGAAGCTAAGGTACCTTTCAGAATGCCAGCTGCAGTAATAGATCAGTTGTTTTTAATTATAAAATAGTGAAGAAGGTCAGAAAAATTCCTGCTGTTAAGTACTCTCCTAAATAAAATTCACTGATGAAAAATTTGTAACTTTTTTTTAGCAGGACTCCATCCTTGATGCCTTTTTAGTTTTATAATCTTTAAGGTCGAACATGAAAATCAAGGGAGTAAGATTCCTAAACAACGGCATTTAAACTTACCAATAATGAACCTGGTTATATTCTTTAAAACTTTAATTAGGACATTGTCATAATATTTCAAATAATCATATGAATAATAATAACTTGGTTGTGGACCTGATGCAATGCTATAAAATATTAACTTTTGAAAAATATGAAGACAGCAATACTTAAATAGAGTCATCCATTGGTATCATTGGGGAATTTGTTTCAAGAATTGGGGAACTAGCCGGCGCCACGGCCCAATAGGCTAATCCTCCGCCTAGCAACACCAGCACACCAGGTTCTAGTCCCGGTCGGGGCGCTGGATTCTGTCCCGGTTTCCCCTCTTCCAGGCCAGCTCTCTGCGGTGGCCAGGGAGTGCAGTGGAGGATGGCACAAGTCTTTGGGCCCTGCACCCCATAGTAGACCAGTAGAAGCACCTGGCTCCTGGCTTCGGATCAGCGCGCTGCACCGGCTACAGCGCGCCGGCCGCGGTGGCCATTGGAGGGTGAACCAACAGCAAAGGAAGACCTTTCTCTTTGTCTCTCTCTCTCACTGTCCACTCTGCCTGTAAAAAAAAAAAAAAATGGGGGAACTAAAATTTACACTCAGTTCCTTTTATAAAAAGAAATTGTATTAGTATTTGCATAAAACCTATACACTTTACTGCTCATACTTTACTGCATCTCTAAATGACTTACAAAGCCTAATTCAGGCCAGCGCCGCAGCTCAATAGGCTAATCCTCTGCCTGTGGCGCTGGCACCCCAGGTTCTAGTCCCGGTCAGGGTGCCGCATTTTGTCCTCTTCCTGTCCAGCTCTCTGCTGTGGCCCAGGAAGACAGTGGAGGATGGCCCAAGTCCTTGGGCCCTGCACCCACATGGGAGTCCAGGAGGAGCAACTGGCTCCTGGCTTCAGATCAGTGCAGTGTGCCAGCCGCAATGGCCATTGGGGGGTGAACCAAAGGAAAAGGAAGACCTTTCTGTCTCTCTCTCTCTCTCTCTCACTGTCCACTCTGCCTGAAAAAAAAAAAAAAAAAAAAAAAAAAAAAACCTAATTCAATGTACTTACTTGGTTAGTTGCTCTTTTTAAATAAAAGTGGCAATGAAAAAAGGTCTGTACCTGTTCAATACAGATGCCTTTGTTTTTTCAAGCATTTGTGCCCACTGAAGTCACAGATGTGGAATTCACCACATCTATAATGAGGAAAGCCCTCTTCAGTGCAAGATTTTAGTTCAAAATTCCATCCACTGAGATGCTTCTCTCTTAAAGGCTTAGGAGCTTTTAAATTACATCCCAGAAATGCTCAACAATCTATGAATACACAGGAATAAGAAAGAAAAATTCCTTGTCCTTGATTTCTTTGAAGAACATGGAAATTTGCTGAAGTCATAATGACATCTTTGTTCTCTCAAGTAATTGAATTTTTTTGAAAAAGTACACATAAAGTATAACATTTTAATATGCTTACAAGATAATTTGTCAAATTTTATACAATAGATTGGATTCTTATAAAATGTAGACTATTCATGGTAAAATGTAAGCTTTAAAATGTGTAGTTCAAAGTAACAGATGATGATAGTATTTTTCTGTTATGAAAGAAAAGTCTAAACCATTAGAGTAATGCAGAATTTATGCCCACTGATACAATTTAGACTTACAACACACAAACAGAAAAAAAAAAAAACATAAAAAAATGGAGCAATGAAACTTTCTACTGTCTGTTCTATTTGATTTATTTTGTATAAAGAATACAAAATGCTTTCCATGAAGCCAATCACCTCTCAGGCTTTGTTCAGTTACTCTGAATGCATGTCAGTGTGTTACTTTCAATATCCCCATTATTAATTCACATTATTAAATGAGAGAGATATATTGAATCTCTATTCATTTCATCTAGTGAGACACTAGAAATATCCTATAAAGTAAAAAATTTGTACTTAGCAGTTGGTAAGGAAGATAATGTTCCGATGTAAAAAAGAATTTGAACATTCCATTCAGAATTTCCTATTTGCTTTCCTTCCCAGTAAAAAGCAGTATTCTTCCTCAACATGTTTTATGTGTACATATTCAATACACAGAGACTGTAGCATATTCTAAATGATGTTATAGGAAATCAAAATTCACTGTGGTGGGTACAGGATGTTATCAAAGTTAGAAAAAATATCACTGCTGTGCTGCACCCTGCTCCATATGCTTAATGGGGAGACAGAGCATTTTCTTCTCAAAAACAGCTAGAAATGCCACAGGATCAAAGCAAGGAAATAATCTTTCTTTCAAGTATTTCAGAAGGGTTCTTTCCCTTCAATCTACCAGCACTTGTAGCTAGGAAGGGAGAGACACAGTACACGGCTGTCATTCAAATTGCATTGAAGTAAAGCACTAAAAAATAACAAAAAGTTTGAAATTAGGCATGCCTGATTTTTTAAGGTGGTTAAATTTCCTGTGTCTTTACATTATAAATGAGAAAACTGGAGTAGATCTTAAATGAGGAGCAAAATGGCTTTATGCATAGGCTATTACCTGTAGTCAACATTTGAACATGAAGCCATGTTTAAAACAACACAAATATGGGCAAAGGAAACAGACTCCTACATCAGTTATTCACCCCTTGTTATGAAGCCAAACTGTATAACTCAATTTAGCAGATGTTTGTATTCCAATATTTTTGCACAGTAAAATCTGAAAGTGTAGTTTAATTTTTTCAATAAATTGCTTAAATTAATTCCCATTTTTCTTTACTGCATAAAATATCAAGTCTTAGGAGATAAATTATCGGTTACGTTTTAGTGTTCTTTTTTAATATCTGATAAATATTTAGATAACATTTCAAATGCAGTTAAATGTGTTTTGTGTTTGAAAAATTTTAATTTCAACTACAAACATGCATGCCTAAAATTTGTAGATAATAAATTATTGGTGTGTTTTTTATTACCCACAAATGGCAACTTTGTATGAATGATAACAGTCCACAAAAGCCTAATAGTTGTTCTTTTATGGGAGATTTAATTAGTAGACTCTCAACCCAGTGATATATAGCCACAAAATCTGTTCTCTCTCTGAAACTCCATGGACCTCCTGGGTTCTACAGATGCACAGATTAATCTGGATCCTTCGGGGGATATTGTGCAGCAGATTTCCTCATTTCTGTTTGAACTATACCATGAAAACTACTGCTGTTATTGTCTTTTGACCTCATTTTCATTGAAGTCACATGGTTAGTGTTTTTGATGTGTTCTCTAAAGGAATTTACCCAAATATTCTTTGAAATGACTTGAAATGATAGCCCCCAGGTCAAAGATGGACAATAAGCAAGTTAACCAATTATATCTCATGTGTAACTCAGGAGAAGCTAAAAGTTAATGGCTGCTACTAATATCTGTTTTTAGCTATAGACTGAAATTAAGGTTATTACCAAAGAAAGGTAATTGAACAAGCTAGAGAACAGTTAATAGTAACGTTATACTACATAATAGTATAATTGACATAAAAATACACATTATTATACATACACAAGAAGAGATTTCCCACCACAAAATAATAAAATGGTTGCATATTTTCATTTAAAAAAGTTTGACTTTTTTCTAATGACTTATCTTGTCTTTGTATTCCATAAAATTAGCTTAAGTGTCATGAGCAAACAATAAGCTACTTGTGCCTATAAAAAGGCCTTTATACACCTAGAATTGGGGCAAACTTTTAAGGTTCTTTGTTTTAAATTTGTTGTTTTTAATTTCAGATTTTGGGTTCTTTTAAAAGGCAAAATTCTGGGTATCCAACATATTATATAATAGACACAAATTCTTATACCTTGTACTTTATTCAAAAGAAAAGTACTGTGGTTCTTAATGATGAAAAATAATGTAAAATAGGAAGATTGAGGTTGGTGAAGAAAGAGGAGAACTAAAAAGGTAATTTTGCCTATTTATACTACTTTGAGTTGGGATGTCTGGAATTTCAAATACATCATGTTCTACAAAAATCAGCATCACAGATAAAAAGATATGATTAGCTCTAAAATGAGCAAATAATCAGGATGATCTATGTTGTAACCAAATCAAAATTAATGAAAACTGTGATGATTACTCATTAATTTTTATATAAATTATATTTTGACAAGTTTCTTAAGAATTACAAATTCAATGTGAATTCATTGAGGGTTTATTTTATTCTTCTTGAACAAAAAACAGCATCAGGTAAAGTGAATATCTCACAAATCCTAAATAATTTTGAATTTTAGTTTTACATGATAAAACTTTCCAGATTATAAATGTTGGCATAGGAATTACTTTGAAATAAAGGGACAATCTTAACACACCACCACCACTATTTTTCAAATCTTACTTAATTTCTGAAAACTCCACTGCAGAAAGTAAAAACTGTTATTTATTCTAATAAATACCATATGGTCTACAAATACCTTGCATCTTGAAAGTTAATTTGTTTGTTTCTACTTGTCCCTTGTTTTGTGTATCCCCTCTTTCTATTTTAATTGAAACTTGGATTTCCTTCAGAGCTCAAATCTGTTTCTAATATTTCTCATCCAGTCACATTACACTTTACTCTTCAAGATGTTGCCTTGATAGACATTTTTTTTTTTTGACAGGCATAGTGGACAGTGTGAGAGAGAGAGAGACAGAGAGAAAGGTCTTCCTTTTTGCCTTGGATCACCCTCCAATGGCCGCCACTGATCCGAAGCCAGGAGCCAGGTGCTTCTCCTGGTCTCCCATGCGTGTGCAGGCCCAAGGACCTGGGCCATCCTCCACTGCACTCCCAGGCCATAGCAGAGAGCTGGCCTGGAAGAGGGGCAACCGGGACAGAATCCGGCGCCCTGACCGGGACTAGAACTCAGTGTGCCAATGCCGCAGGCAGAGGATTAGCCTATTGAGCCATGGTGCTGGCCGATAGACATATTTTTTCAAATAGAACCTATTTTCCCAATGAGATTATAAAATACCATAGAAAATCAATTATTGCTTCTATAGTTCCTTAAATAACTATGCCTAAAATAATTCATCAGTTGAGAAAGTATTAATTTATGTAGTTGCTAATGTTAAATTAGAAAGAAACTTTGATTAAAATTAAATAAGAGTATTTATTTAGTAAGAATTATGCTCATGGTGAAATTATGAGACATGCATTGTGTGTGAATTTGTGTGTTGGATAGTGGTAGAGAGATGGAGAGAGATTGAGAGAGACAACAAGAAAGGAAGTCCATTTTTCATGAGACATAGAAGATAGATTCTTTACCAGTGAATGGACATTATTTCTATAAAAACACAATTCTTGGCCAGCACTGTGGCTCAATAGGCTAATCCTCTGCCTGCAACGTAAGCACCCCGGGTTCTAGTCCTGGTCGTGGCACCAGATTCTGTCCCAGTTGCCCCTCTTCCAGGCCTGCATCCCGGGAGTACAGTGGAGGACGACCCAAGTCCTTGGGCCCTGCACCCGCATGGGAGACCAGGAGAAGCACCTGGCTCCTGGCTTTGGATCAGCACGGTGCACCAGCTGCAGCTCCTCAGCCTCAGCGGCCACTGGGGGGTGAACCAACGGTAAAGAAAGACCTTTGTCTCTCTCACCGTCCACTCTCCTGTCAAAAAAAAAAAATTCTTTTTTTCTGAAACCAATTTTTAAATAATTCGCAGTGAAAATGTTAATATTTTATAAGTATAATATAATCTATTTAGTAATGCAATTTTTTTTTGACATGCAGAGTTAGACAGTGAGAGAGAGACAGAGGGAAAGGTCTTCCTTCCGTTGGTTCACCCCCAAATGGCTGCCACAGCCAGCGCTGCAACCGATCCGAAGCCAGGAGCCAAGTGCTTCGTCCTGGTCTCCCATGCGGATGCAAGGCCCAAGTACTTGGGCTATCCTCCATTGCCTTCCCAGGCCACAGCAGAGAGCTGGACTGGAAGAAGAGCAACTGGGACAGAACCAGCACCCCAACTGGGACTAGAACCCGGAGTACAGGCGCTGCAGGTGGAGGATTAGCCTAGTTAGCCGGGGTGCTGACCAGTAATGCAATATTAGAAACATGAACCTTTTTAAGAAACAATTGTTAAAAATTTCTATTATTACTTCTCTCCCTCTCTATCTGTCTCTCAATGCATAAGAGTAAAAATATGCATTAAATATGTGTTCTCTCACATAGGTGTGTATGTATAGTGGAATAGACATGGGAGCTTGATATGTACCATTTCTTTTCATTGAGCAATGTGTGGACTTCAGATATACTGTGAGCAGTATATGATAGTGCTTTTTGCAGGTTTAATTTTTTGAAGGTCAGAGTTACAACAGAGGAGAGACAGAGAGATCTTGTATCTGCTGATTTGCTTTCCAAGTGGCCACAATGGCCAATGTGGAGACAGACCAAAGCCAGAAACTAGGAGTTTCATCCTGGTCTCCCACATGGGTGCAGGAGCCCAAGGACTGAAGCCATCTTCCGCTGCTTTCCCAGGTACATTAGCAGGGAAATAGAGCAGAAGTAGAGCAGCTGAGACTTGAACTGGCACCCATACAGGATGTTGGTGTTGCAACCTGCAGCCTCTTGATATTTGAAATGCAGCAGAAAGTTGGTGTCAATGAAGCACAGATATTATTTATTTCTATCATGGATCATGCCTCTGCTATTGCATCTTAAAAATGTGGAGTCGGCACTTTTGTGTAGTGGGTAAAGCAAACACCTGCAGTGCTGGCATCCCATATGCCAGTTCCGATTCCAGATGTGTCACTTTCTATCCATCTCCCTGCTAATGCACCTGGGAAAGCATGGAAAAGTGGTCAAAGTTCTTGGACCCGTGCACCCACTTGGGAGACCCAGAAGAAGCTCCTGGCTCCTAGCTTCTATTAGACTTAGCTCTGGCTGTTGTAGCCATTGATTGCTGAATCAATGGATGGATGATTTCTCTCTCTCTCTTTCTCTCTCTCTCCCTCCCACCCCCATGTGTGTCTTTGTATGTCTTTTTTTTATCTCTGTAACTCTGCCTTTCAAATAATATAAATATTTTTTAAAAATTTCCTGACAGTTGATGTACAATGTAATACTTTATCCATTTTAGTATTTTTTTTTGTTCTAGTACCATTGGTTGAACTCTGTAATTAACACACAATTATTCTTAGGTGTTTATATTTTAACTGAAAAGTGATCCCTGTTAGGAATTTGGAAAACATTATGCTGAGTGAAATAAGCCAATCCCAAAGGGACAAATACCACTTGTTCTCCCTGATAGGTGACAACTAACTGAGCACCAAAAAGGAAACCTGTTAAAGTGAAATGAACACTATGAGAAACGGTGACTTGATCAGCCCTCACCCTGACTGTTGATGAGCAACTTGATATGTTATCCCTCTTAGTATTTTTTTTGTTTGTTCTACTTAATACTTTTGGTTGAATACTGTAATCAATACACAATTCTTCTTAAGTGCTGAAACTTAACTGAAAAGTGATCACTGTTAAATATAAGAGTGGGAATAAGAGAGGGAAGAGATGTGCAATTCGGGACATGCTCAAGCTGACGTACCTCAAACGGTAGAGTTAGAAACATACCAGGGGATTCCAATACAATCCCATCAAGGTGGCATGTACCAATGCCATCTCACTAGTCCCGGTGATCAATTTCTGTTCACAATTGATCATAATGATAGGACTAAGAGCCAAAGGGATCACATAAACAAGAATAGTGTCTGCAAATACTAGCTGATAGAATCAAAAAGGGAGAGAATGATCCAACATGGGAAGTGAGATACACAGCAGACCCATAGAATGGCAGATGTCCTGAACGGCACTCTGGCCTCAGAATCAGCCCTTAAGGCATGTGGATCCGGCTGAAAAGCCCATGAGAGTATTTCAGGAATGGAAAGCCAAGACACTCTGGGGAAAAAAAAAAAAAAAAAACCTAAATGAAAGATCTCCACGAGTGAGATCCCAGTGGAAAGAACGGGTCATCAAAGAAGGAGGTAGCTTTCTCTGAAGGGAGGAGAGAACTTCCACTTTGACCATGGCCTTGTCTAAATATGATCAGAGTCGGTGAACTCAGGGGGCTTCCATAGCCTTGGCAGCTCATGACAAGAGCCTAGGGTGATTACTGAGGCCATAAACAAGAGTGTCAATTTGTTAAGTCAACAACAGGCGTCACTGTGCACTTACTCCTCATGTAGGATCTTTGTCCTTAGTGTGCTGTACATTGAGATTTAATGCTATAACTAGTACTCAAACAGTATTTTTCACTGTATGTTTCTGTGTGGGAACAAACTGTTGAAATCTTTACTTAATGTATGCTAAACTGATATTCTGTATATAAAGAGAAACGAAAATGAATCTTGATGTGAATGGAAGGGGAGAGGGAGTGGGAAAGGGGAGGGTTGCGGGTGGGAGGGACGTTATGGGGGGGGGGAAGCCATTGTAATCCATAAGCTGTACTTTGGAAATCTATATTCATTAAATAAAAGTTTAAAAAAAAATTCTGTCTGTGGGTATAGGTGTGTGTGTTTTACAAATCTTTTATATATTTAAGTAGTCAATTGTTGAGTTTTTTTTTGTTTTGTTATTGTAGTTGTTTTACTGAATTTTTTCCTAAAAATTATAAATTTAAAGGAGGTATTATGGGATGTTTAAACAAATGTATGTTCAAGTCAGGATAAATAAATCTATCTCTCCAAACATTTGTCATCTTTTGTGGTGAAATCATTTAAAATCCTTCTTTAAGCTTTTGAAATAATACAGGATACCTTATCATTATATATTGTAACTGTGTTGTGCAAGAAAACAGTATAAATTCTTTTTTGTATGCAGTTGAAGTTAAACTGTGTTTAAAGAATGTTCTGTGTGCATTTCAATACAATATGTATTTTGCTGATGTTAATGAAGTGTTTTGTAGATAGCTGTTAGGTCCAGTTGTTCTAAATTTTGGTTTAAATCTGATATTTCCTTCCTTATTTTTCTCTTTGGATGGTCTGTTCACCATTGAAGGTAGAGCAGTGAAGTCTTCAATTTTTATTGTATTTCTGTCTTTCTCCTTTAGTTTTGATATCAACTTTATCTATTTGGATGATTTGATGATGAATGTACATATAGACAATGTTATATTCTGATGAATTGCCCCCTTGATCCATTGTATAACACTTCTGCTTTTTCTTGCTGGCCATTGGAATGGAATATCTTTTTACATCATGTTACTTTCACCTTGCGTTATTATAGCTAAAATGGGTCACTTCTAGTCAACATACAATTAAATTTTAAAACTTTATCCAGTCAATTTAATGTCTTTTGATTGCAGAATTTAACCCATTGACTCTCAATATTGATAGATAAGGACATTTTTCTTATTATTAATTGATTTCTGTTTTTTTTGCAGCTACTTTACTCTTTCTTCCTATCTTTCCAGGTATCTTCCTTTGTGATTTAGTGAGGTTTTTTTGAGGGTATATATTCTGATTCTATTCTCTTTTTCTACTTCAGGTTTTTTTTTTTTTGATTCCTGATTACAATGAAACAAACATAAAATATTTAATGGTTGTAATGCTCTACTTTTAATTCTTAACAACTTAAATACCAACTGCATGCAAAAACTCACATATTTTTAATTTTATAACTATTTATATTTAATTATTGCAAGTATAGATTTTTTAATATTTTATCTTGTAATTTTTCCAGTGTGGTTAAAAATAATTTTGGCTCCCATATTGCAGTTTTGGAATATTCTGAACTGACACACAATCTTATCTTTACAGTGGACTTTATATTTTTCATGTAGTAACTTCTATCCTTTTGTTTCAATGTCAAGAACCCCATTATGTTTTTGCAAAAATTTTAAAAAAAGAAAAAAAAGGAGAGAGGTTGAGGGAGGGATGCAAGGAGGTAAAAAATATGATTATCGTCTTAGAATTGTACCTATGAAATACATGAAATCTGATTTTTATTAATAAAATTAAAAATTAAATAAATAGATATCACAAAACAAAAGCAAAACATAAATGAAGTTTGAATAATGACAACATCTCTCTGCTTTGATTTCATGAAGAAATGTTTATCTTTCTTACATATCTAGTGTGCAATATTGGGAATAATCTAGGCTGCATCTTTTGTTATTTTTCTTTCAGCATCTTGATTATATTCTTCCACAGTCTATTATCCTGCAAGGTTTCTTCTGAGAAACCCACCTATTTCTTAGCAAAAATAAGAAGTTGTAAATAGGATGGGGTATTAAATTCCTGTAAAGACCTCTAAAGAAAAAAGATGCATGACTTGTTTCTTGATATTTTCAAAATTCTCTCTTTAAAAAAAACTTTGACTTTTGAAAGTCTACCATTAAAATGTCTTGATAAACACCATACATAATCTATTCAGGATTCTTTGAGCTTAATTGATCTGGAGCAATTTATCACTTCAATTTGGCACTTTTTCTGTAATTAATTCTTTTTAAAGATTTTTTTTTTTTTGACAGGCAGAGTGGACAGTGAGAGAGAGAGACAGAGAGAAAGGTGTTCCTTTGCCATTGGTTCACCCTCCAATGGCCGCCGCGGCCGGCGCACCGCGCTGATCCGATGGCAGGAGCCAGGAGCCAGGTGCTTTTCCTGGTCTCCCATGGGGTGCAGGGCCCAAGCACCTGGGCCATCCTCCACTGCACTCCCTGGCCACAGCAGAGAGCTGGCCTGGAAGAGGGGCAACCAGGACAGAATCTGGCGCCCCAACCAGGACTAGAACAGGTGTGCCGGTGCCGCTAGGCAGAGGATTAGCCTAGTGAGATGCGGCACCGGCCCTCTTTTTAAAGAATTATGTATTTATTTGAAAGGCAGAGTTACAGAGAGGCAGAGGCAGAGAGAGAGAGAGAGAGAGAGAGAAATCTTCCATCTGCTACTTCACTCCCAAAATGGCCGCAACGGACAGAGCTGGGCCAATCTGAAGCCAGGGGCCAGGAGCTTCTTCTAGGTCTTCCACATGGGTCAGGGGCCCAAGGACTTGGGACATCTTCCACTGTGAGCAGCTGGGACTCAGAGTGGAGCCCATATGGGATGCCAGCATAGCAGGCCACAGATTTACCTGCTATGCCACAGCGCCAGCCATTAATTCTTTAAATAAGCCTCTGTTCCTGTCGATGTGCTCCTTCTAGGATTATAATAACACATAGATTGGTCTTATTGAGAGTGTCCTTTATGCCTTCACTCGTGTGTGTGTGTGTGTGTGTGTTTTCTTTTTGTTCTTCTGACTGCATAATTTCAAGTAACCAGCCTCTGAGATCACTGATTCTTTCTTCTGCATTGTTTGCTGTTGAGAGGCTCTCTATGGAATTTTCAACTCAGTCATAATATCCCTCTGCTCAAAAATTTCTGTTTTGTTGATTTTTATGGTTTGTATACTTATTAAACTTCTTATTTTTCGCATATTGCTTCCCTGATTTCACTTATTTTTCTGTTTGTTATCCTTATAGTTCCCTGAGCTTCTTTTTCTAAGTATTTTTATTTATCTAATGAGCAGAGAGTCAGAAAGGCCCTCCATCTGCTGGTTTGCTCCCCAGGTGGCTACAAAAACTGGAACTGGATCAAGCCTAACACAGGAAACTGGAGATTAAGCCAAGCCTTCCATGCAATGGCAGAAGCCAAAGTGCATAAGTCACTTTGTTGGACTTAGTGTTAGAAACTTAACCTTCAGTACATTAATGACAGAAAGATAAACCCCAGCCAGGTAGATAGGATCACAGGAGACCCTCCACACCACCTGGAGATGAGTCTCAGAGGGCTACAGAAAAGTCACCCGCTGGCTCCTGTGAAGGACGTTGAGGTCACGTGCTAGTCCTTTAAATCAAGGTTTATCTGGACGGTTGTACTGATCTATGTAGTGAGAGTTTTACACGTCTTCAGTGGACGGCTTCATGTGCTTTCTGTGGTTTTTACTGACTCTCAATTGGAGACTAAGTCACCCAGTTAACCAGTCCAGAAAATCACTTCTCAATGCCTCTTCCAGACCAGTCATTGGAATTTATAATCTATAAAAACCCCAAGAAAATCAGCCCTCATGGTTCCCTCCAATACAGACAACTTCACTGCTTCAGGAGTTGTGTCTTTTACATTTGCTTTCCCCTTTCACTTAATAAACTACTTCTACTTTACACACTCTTTCTTGTACCTATTCTAATTACTTCGTGGTCAAAAGACAGGATCCCCAGTGATTAGAACTGCAGACTTCTGCAGCATTTCTTGAGGGTTCACCTGGAATCGTCATAAGGGTAATTGAAGTGATCCACTTTTACCTTTTTTTTCCAGAGACTTTCAGAACTCCACCACAGTCCTTTATTAATCAAAAACGCCAAGACTCAGTTAAAAAGTATCTAGTGTGGCTGCCTGTTTTAAAGCTTGGAGGGGAGGCTTATTGGGGTATATCTGATTGACCTCTCTCTCCTTTTGGCGCTGGGAAAGTTGATCTTACATTTTTGGAAATTCATCCAGTGAGTGATACTGGAGTATGGTCTTGGAGTAATTGAAATATCCCAGGGAGGCTCCCTAATAGGAGCCAGACTCCAACAGCCCCTATGGTGTTGGACTAAAATCTTCACTCCTCATTCTCTCTCTCTCCTTCCTACCCCTACTCATTCAAATGTCAGGAGGGGAGAGGGGGGCCTCTAGCTAGATCTGGACAGATGGGTTTCTTCACCAAAGTTGGCAACAGAGAAAACTTAACCCTTTGATCCTTTTCTAATCTGAAGTTTCTGTATCCCTTCTCCACAGTTTGCATTTTGTAGAAGACTTTTTTTTTCATCTCTTGACAATAGGAGCATATGATTCTCTATTGCTTGGTAAAACTGAGTCTGCCTGTTTTAACTGTTTGATTACCATAACTCTGATTAGATCAGGCTGACAATTTTGATCAAAATACTCAGGGTAGATGGATTATTCTTACTTTTACTTTGACCAAATGGCTTAAATCTATGTTAAATCTTCAGATTTAAAGCTCTAAACTGAGTCTTTTGATCTTCAGGCTTCAAGCTGCATCACTGAAACTCTCAAAATATAGGGATTTTGATTTGTGATGATAATAACTGCTTAAGTTGATTTAGACTGTGCACAGTATATTGTAAGATTATAAAATTATGCCAAATTAATGTTGGTTTTGCACACCAGAGTCAATTGGATCTGTTTCAAGAAAAGACCCACCTCCATGACTTTACATCAGACATAAGTTTTCCTGTTGGTTTCATTATGGTATGTTTAGAGGGGGATGCATGCTGTCTCCCACATGCCCAATACTTGACTGTGGCTGGGTTGGCACCGGGACAGGGAGCTGGCTACCCTCAGTTCTGTACTACCACTCTTCCCCACAGCCCTCCCTGGCACTAAAGGTTAAACCAGCCCCGGGAGGGTGGGGGGTGCATGTCACCAACCACATAGGGGTCATAGTAATGCACCTTGGACATCACATCTACATCAGAAATGGAGAGTTGCCTAACAACAGTGCAAGACATGTGCATACCATTTTGGTTAAGAACCCATGGCTAGCTAAAGAGGAAGAAAAAATAGGGTAAATAATGATTTTGTCCTGCTCACGATACCAAGCTCAAGGATCAGGCAGGATGCTTTAAAGTGAGACTTAAAAAGGCATATACAAGTTAAATGTTAAATAGTGAGAAATTGCTCCATTAAACATAGATCAAAAAGCTAGATCCAGACAGAAGGGAGGATCAAAGTTAGGTATAGGTGATGGTAGCTACTCCTGGTAGCTTAATCTTCCTTGATCGTGTGAGCAGATAGCACATACATACTCATATGTATAGGATAAAGGGTTGCAAGGGCCCATTCATGGGAAAGGGTGGAGGTAAGAGAATGTGCTCCTGTTCTCCAATCTCTCCCTTCTATGTGCTTTAGGATACTATGTCTCCAAGCCCAGGAACTTGAAGAACACAAGTGGGACAAATCAGAAACTTAGGGATGCCCTGTCCTCTCTTTTTAGATGGGTAATAAGCCATCTTCGGCATGCACCCATTTGCATACATTGTCAGGCATTGGGGTTATTTTGAAACCCAAACCTTAAAGAAAATTATCTGGTCTTTTTCTGCACAATGTGACCATTATGCAAGCTGGAGAATGGGAAGAGTTTGTCTCCAGTGGGAAGTATTAGTCATAATGCCAACCTACAACTAAACCCTTTTCTGTTGCAGAATTAGGGAAATACTATGAGATTCCTTGTGCCCAAGTATTTTTTGCTTTGTGAGATATGGAAGATCTTGTAAATTATGTAAGATAGACCCAGTACTTTTAGGAGCTGTTACCATCAAGATCCCAACTGCCCCTCTCCCTTTGCCCACCACAGAGACTGCTGCAGTCTATACTGATCACTCCATATACCCCTCCTTTTTTCTCATGCCCCCCATCCAGCAAACAGGACAATCCTACACTGACTTCATTTTTAACTCTACAAGAGGTTCCCTACTTATGTCTGGGTCCCCATTTCCCTATATGATCCTACACAAGTGAAGGGAGCCTTGGGAAGTTTTTTCAACTTAAGCTGAAAGAATTTGTCTGAGGGCTATGACCTCACCTGGGAAGATGTATTTTTACTCCTAAATGAGGTCCTAACAAGGCTTCCTATAAGCTGAAAAACTGTTGGAGATAAAATTTATGTGACACGTTACATCCTTTCCTGATCAGGGAGGCCAGGAGCAGTTATATCCTACAGGAAAACAGACTATTTATCCTTTATAACCTCACTATAAATGGACATCAGATGACTCTGTAGATGAATAGATATGAAAACAATTCATCATTTGTGTCCTTGTAGCATTGAAGAGGACCAGAATCAAGCCCCTAAATGAGTCCAGGCTATCCGTGATTGGCCAAATTCCAGATCAGTACCCCTCTCCTTCTGAGAGAGATTCTGTATATCCAAACTTGATAGAGTTAAAGGCAACTTAAAGGACAATTTCATTACTCAACTTCCCTCAGATATTAGAAGAAAACTTCAAAACAGGCTATTGGACCTGGGGTTACATTGCAAAACCTCCTGAAGGTCACCACTTTGGTCTTTTACAGTTGGGACCAGGAGAAGACCCAACAATGAGAGGGAAGGAATAAGAAAATGGTCACAGTTCTGGTAGCATCCTTATGAACAAACCAACCTGAGAGTCTCCAGAACTTTCCAAAGTTCTGTGGCTATCATCAGGCAGAGCACTTCAGGAAGGAATGCCCACATTCCCATCAAAAGTAGAAAAAGCTCCCATGGCCCTGTCCTATTTCCATTGGTGTTCATTGAAAGACTGATTGCCTCCAGGGACTAACGCCCTTCCTCTGCTAATGCAGCAGTACTGAAGGGGCCCAGTGCTTCCCCTACAGGCTACTTCCACTCAGACCATCAGAACTCAGGAGCCCTGGGTGGTCCTAGCCATGTAAGGGAAGGAAGTTGACTTTCTCTTAGATAATAGAGCCACTTCTGTCTCTTTCTCAAATCCAAGTCTCCCCTCTTTTCTTAGTGTAACCATGATAGAAGTCTCAGGAAAAAAAATCCTTTCATGCAACTCCTAAACTGTAACTAGGATAACCTGTTTTTTACATTTGCCTTCCTAATCATACTAAGAGAGCCCAACACCCCTTCCAGCTGCTGATCTATAAAGTAGTTCCTGGGTTTAGACTTCCTGAAACTCCACAGAGTGACATTGCTCCCCCTTCAAAGTTATTGTTACTCCCATAGTATATAAGATGCTAGGTATACAGTATCAACTCTCTTGTGCCTAGTGGCTCCAATCATTGGAGTAAGTAGAAAATACTAATGCCATTTGTAGAAGATCAATCAAGAAGCTATCCAAGAAAACTCTCATTTCATGGATCTCTGTCTTATTCATGGTCTAGTGTGTAACATAAATACCCTCCAGAGTTAGGATTGAGCCCTTTTGAAATACTATAAAATCGTCCATTAATTACTAATGATCTCCTAATGGACAATGATACCTCATGTGATCAGATCCATCACAGCACTTGCCAAGTTCCAACAAGTCATTCAAGATCTCTTGAGACATAACTCAGTATTAAGGAAGCCCTAAAAGTAGCCCAGGAAATTGAGCATTAGTCAATGCCCTTCCAACTCACTCTCCCTCTTTAGAGAAGCATTGGAGGGGGGATCCTACACTATGATTCTTTCTATTCCCACTACAGCAAGTGTACCAATTAGAATCCTGGATCACCATTCTCAAATGAAAGCCTGAATTTCTGAACCAACTTCAAATTCAATCTTGGAAGATGACCTCAACACGTCAAAGGAAAATGAATACTCCTGCAAAGTTACCAAAGGACTTGAACTCCTGCATAATAAAGGGTAAATAAAATGTTACACACACTCCTCCCCAGCTTTTATCCCTCAATTTTGTCATCCTTTCATTCTATCATCACAGTAGGGGATACCATTGCTACTCAGGTTACTAATTTTTTTTTTTCATCTTATTCTTCACCTGCTTATTTCTACTAATTGTTTGATGCCATGTTTTTAATGCTATTAACCATGGAATACACTGAAGGAAGACAGAATTCCTCTGTATTTCAGGCACAATGCCCTTGACAATCCACTCTTAGAAAGCCCTTGAGTGAGATACTATACATACAGAAGCCTCTTTTGGTTTGTCAGTGTTCCCTCCTTGTAGAGATCTGTCTTAATCTCACTCTTTTAGTTCAAAAGGGATGGGGGCCACAATTATACCCATCAAGGCTGAACAGACTTCTTTAACTTATTAAGTTCTATGGTATTGTAAAATCAGTAGGCATTAGACATCCTCACGTCCCAACAGAGTGGAACATGTAGATTATTAAATGAAACGTGCTGATTTTGGATTAATACCTCTCATCTGTAATAAGAAAGTACATAAGTTCTAACTGGCAATATCAGGCTCACAAGAGAATTAGACAAGTTTATGTCCAAACTAGCTGAGTCCTTCTTGTCCTATTTAGGACTCTAACATATGGACATGGATTTTTCCTTTTGTAGCTCCTCTTTGCAGTTTTGTAATACTGCTTATGTTTGACCCTGTATGTTCAACTTTCTTAGAAAGCTTGTCTAGAGGTTACCAAACACTTGCAGATGGAACAACAGATACAGACTTTTGATCTGAGAACCCTAGACAGGCCTTTGGAGGAGGAACATTTATTGTTGTCTCCAACATCACCCAACTCCTGCTTGAAGTAGCCAGAGCAGTCATCATCCCTTCTCTCTAACAGCAGTTAGGGTTACTTCTTAAGAGGGGGATTGATAGACTTCTGACTGTGTAGATAGAGACTGGGGGAGTGGGGGACTCTCCCCATCATTTGGAGATGAGTCTCAGAGGATATGAGAAAGGTCAAGCAACAGATTTCTGTGAATGATGTTGATGTCATGTGCCAATAATTTTGTTCAAGGTTTTCCAATGTAGTTGTTACTGATCTAAGTAATGAGAATTTTGTACAATTTGGGGGAAAGTTTCATTTGAGTCTCAACTGTAGAATTAACTTTCACCCAATTTAGCAACCAAAACTATCATTTCATAATTTGTTTCCTAGACCAATCATGAGAATCTCCTGTCTTACAGCCTGTAAAACCTAGACAATCAGTCTTCAATGGTTCTCTCCAGAAATCCCTCTCAGTGTAGCTGGGAGCTTTCTATTTTGTTTTCACTTTATCTTTTCACTTAACAATCACTTCAGTTTTTCACACTCTTCCTTGTACATGATCTTAAATTTATGGTCAAGTAACACAAACCTGGAATTTGGAATCACAGACTCCTGCAACAATAATAGAAAGGTGGACCTAACAGAGGTTCTTTAAATCGTAAGGTCTCTACCTTCATGAGTGGATTAATGGCATTATAGAAAGATTTGTCAAACAAGAATTTACTGCTTACCATCTTCCACCACCTGAGAATGTAACAACAAACTTTCACCTGATGCCAGTGTCTTAAACTTGGACTTCATAGCCTTCAGAACTGTGAGAGACAAATATTTGTTTTTAAATAAATTACTCAGTCTCAGAATTATTCTGTTGTAGAAAAATGAAAAAGACTGAGGTACTTACTAATGCATATATTAAAATAGCAAGGCTTTAAATAGTCATACATATGTAATAAATTTTAATGTTCTCAGACAAGCAAAGGAAAAATAGAATTTAACAAAAGTAAAGTGCTCATATTTAAGAGTATAATTTAAGAGATGCTTGTGAAACTGAAGGGCTCAATTACTAAATGAATCCTAAACATTTATTGGAAAAATATAACCCTAAACTTCTCTACATTTTTAGGTCTTTTTTTCCTTTCTTCATGTGTTTTAGATATGATTTGTCCACTCAGAAGTCATGCTAGAATGTAGTCTACATTGTGAGGTATTACAGAGTGGAAATCTATTCCAACTATGGTGTTTAAAGTTTGTTTCTTGGGCAAGCATTGTGGCAAAACAGTTTCAGCCACTGCTTGGGATGCCAGCATCCCATATGGGTATTGGTTCATGTCTTGAATGAGTGCCCCACTTCCAATCCAGCTCCCTGATAATGCACCTAGGAAAGTAGCAGAAGACAGTTCAAGTGCTTGGGTCCCTACAAGCACATTAGAGACCAGGATGAAACCCCTATATCCTCACGTTTGCCTGGCCCAACCCTGACCATTGTAGCAATTTGGGTAATGAACCAATGGCTGATTTTGTAGGTGTATAGAATGCAATAGTTATGGAACATTTACTGAATTTTCTGTGGAATGCCTGGGATACCAGAAAGAAATTTGGTGAAGAATTAGAATTTTTTCAAAGAACACCCAGTGGATTAAATGTCTGGTAGTGCTATGGGGGTAAAGCCACAGTGGTGATGCCATAAATGGAGAACAACCATCAATGTCCCATGCCTTTCTGTGAATGCTGCTGATAAGAGTGTGCAGCCACCAGCGGCAGTCACTTGAGCCATGTCTTGGGACAGTGCTGCCTAAAGCCTTGAGGAATCCATGCCTTGCAATAGTACACACAAGATGCCAGACTTGCTGCTTTAAGATTTGATTATTTTTTTTTGCTGGGTTTCTGACAGTCTTTGGACCTATTATTCCTTTCTACTTGACTATTCCTCCTTTTTGGAATAGAAATGTGTAGAGAAGACAGACTTGGAAAGTGAGAATATCAAATCCCCAATGCCTTTTTTTGGTGCTCTCATATCTCTTTCTCTCTATGGTAACTGGTATCATAATAACAAACAGGTCCACCTTCTTGGCTAGCTGCCCACAAGTCTGTTAGGCTACATCTTAGATTTGGTCTAATTTTGTCTGTAAATATATATAAGCAACTGCAGGGGGCATGCCACACATGATTGCCTATGGATGGGTATGGACAGGTATGTGGTTGCTTGTGAATGGGACTAATGATGGATGTGGCTATGTGTGGCTGATGTGGAAGTCTGTGTGTGTGTGTGTGTGTGTGTGTGTGTGTCTGACTTCAACTGTGGACCAGATAGCTCCTATGATCCCACCACCATAGGGGTATGTGGCTGTCCTCACTGCCACTGTAAATAAAGGATATATAAACTCACAAATGACTCCAAGTTGCATGATCTGTTGAAATCTGGATTTGCTTGTCTTGGGCCCTAAGCCCTAGGCAAACAAGATGTGTACCTTAAGCCTGTTTCATTATTGGATGCAGATAATTTCTTCTTATATTATATGACTACTTAATTTGCCTTATGACTCAGAAGAGACTTTGCATTTTAACCCTTCGAATTAGTGCTGGCCTTTGGACATTTGGCCTATCAGTTAAGCCACCAGATGGGAGTGCTTGGATTTGATTCCATACCAAATTGATTTGATTTGATTCCATATCAGAGTGCTTGTATTTGAGTCCTGACTCTTCTCTGATTTAAATTTCCTACTAATTCCCACCCTGGGAGGAGCAGGTGATGATTGAAGTAGTTGTATTTTTGCCACCCATGTGGCAGACCTCAATGGAATTCTCAGCTTTTGGCTCAAGCCTGGCCCAGCTGTGGGTATAACAGTCATTTGGAAATTGAACAGTGAGTATAAGTGCCCCTCCTCCTTCTCTCTGCCTCCTTCTCCCACTCCCTCTATTGAATATCAAATTATTTTTAAAAAAATAAAATAATTACATTAATGCTGGAATTAGGACTTTGGGATTATTGGAGAAGGAATTATTGTAGTTTGCATACTGAGAAAGTCATGGGTTTGGGGCAGCCAGGCGTGAAATGTTATGACTTGACTATGGCTTGTCCCCCTGAACTGATGTCTGAGTTGAATATTCATTGTGAGTATTAATAATATGCAAACACATCTCAATTATAATACTGAAAGTGACATCTTTGGGAAGCAAGGTTTAGATTAGGTCACTTGGGAAAAGTACCCAAGATAAAACTCAAATGGATTTACAAAAATTTACAAACACAAAGACATGGATATATGTGATCTCAGTCTCTTGTCATATGATGCTCTACACTGTTTTGGGACTCTGTCATCAAGAAGGCTATCACAGGATATCTCCCATAAGCCTTGCACTTCCAGAACCATGAGCCACATTAATTTCAGTTTATAAAAAAGAATTAAAGAAAGGAAAGCTATAAGTATCCTACTTCAAATATTTGGTTATAATAATATGCATCAAATATTAGGAAAGGTAGCCATAGTTCCATGTAAGTGACATTTTTTCTGTAGTGTTTAAGTAATAAACTTACAATTTAAATAAAAAGTAAACACTATTTCATTGAAATAGATCTCAGAAATCTGAAATTACATACAATTGGAAAGGTAATTATGATACTTAGCCATATTATTTTCTAGTAAAGGCAAAATGATTCAGACAATAGTGTACTTCTGAAAGTTTAAGTGTCAAAATGTATCATGCATGCAGACATGATTGTAAGTGTGTATGTGTGTGTGTGTGTGTGTGTGTTGTGTATAAATTTATCTGGCAGAACTCAATGAGATGGGAATGGAAATGACTTTTTCTTGCAAAGCAATCAGTGTTTGATTGATTATTCCTGTGCATACACACATCTGATGGGTGTATAAGTGATAGTATCTTTAATTGCAAATTCAGCATCTGATTAATGTTGTTCTGAAGTTGGGTAACCTTTTACAAGAGAAAAGTATTTCACATCAATCCTGTATTGTTACTCACCAGAATTCCCATTTTCATTCATTTGAATACAACTTGCAATTGGACTATAAGTCATTAGTCCTTAACAGCTGGGGGTAAACTGCTAAATTGCTATCATAAACACAAAAAAAAAAAAAAAAAAAAAAAAAAAAAAAAAAAAAAAAACCACCACCACACACACACACACAAAGAACTAGAAGTAAACTGTCTGGACTCTCCAGATTCACAGTATTCATTAGAAGCAGAATATTATTTTGGTTGAAAGAAATTTGAGTAGGGCAGTCTATAATAGCTTTAAGTTCATGGTTAACTACAATCTGCCAAAGACCTTAGCAACACATCTAGGTAAGATAAACTTCACATTTACATAAGTGACAGGCACATAGTATGAATTCATTATAAATTGTGCATAGGCATCTATAATACTGATGTTTAATGCAACTATACAAATTTATGCAGTAGTGTCAGAATAACAAAGCTAAATTATACAGGTAAACACTTAACTACAATGATTAGTATACAATTTCAGGCATTTAGGTTATTTTTAAGTAAATGTTATGCAAATATGTTTCAGTTAAGAATTAACAACTAAGCAAACATGCTAAAATTTCAAACAACTGCTAACACAAATGCTAATCTGACACACAACTTTTTGTTATTTGCTTTGCTTGTCAGAAACTGTGATGTATGCTAGGTAGATGTCACTAATATACTTGTATATTACAAAGAAAAAGAAGCAATACATTTTAGTTAACATTTTTAAATAATTATATTTAAATGTATATAAACTGTAAGCTTTTCTAAAATTTTACTTGCATAGCTCTGAGTCATAGTTGACATACAGTAAACAGCATCATATAAAATATAAAATCTGTGATTTTGCACATTTTTACACCTTAGACATCCATTAATTCATCAAGATAATATTAAACACACCAAAATTTGCATCTTCTCTTTTTTTTTAAAGATTTATTTATTTACTTGAGAGTCAGAGTTACACAGAGAGAGAAGGAGAGGCAGAGAGAGTGAGAGGTCTTCCATCCGCTGGTTCACTCCCCAGTTGGCTGCAACGGCCAGAGATGTGCAGATCCAAAGCCAGGAGGCTCCTCGGGTCTCCCACATGGGTGCAGGGGCTCAAGGACCTGGGCCATCCTCCACTGCTTTCCCAGGCCATAGCAGAAAGCCGGATTGGAAGTGGAGCATCCAGGACTCAAACTGGCACCCATATGGGATGCTGGCACTGCAGACAGCAGCTTTACCTACTACACCGCAGTGTCAGCCCAGCGTCTTTTCTTCTTAATCCAACTTTTCTGCTTTTCCTCATACTACCTCAAACTTTATATTCTTCAAAAAATCACCAGTTTATTGTCACTATTAATTTTCATTATATGGAATATCAGATAAATAGTACCATAAAGGAAGTAATCACTTTCTGTCTCTCAATTCCCTCCTTATTTAATTATTTTATATGCTGTAATTATTTTGAGATATAATCATGTTTTCTCAAACATCAATAGTATTTTACTTTTTGGTGCTGGCACTGCGACATAGTAGGTTAAGTGATGGCTTTCAGGGCTGGCATTTCATATGGGTTCCAGTTTGAGTCCCAGGAACTCCACTTGTGATCCAGCTCCCTGCTGATGGCCTGGAAAAGCAACGGAAAATGTCCCAAGTGCTTGAACCTCTGCACCCACATGGGAGACCTGGAAGAAGCTCTTGGCTCCTGGCTTCTGCCTGGCACAGCCCTAGCCATTGCAAACATTTGGGGAGTAAACCAGCAGATGCATGATCTCTCTCTGTCTCTCCTCTCTCTGTAACTCTACCTTTCAAATGCATAAATAAATCTTTTAAATAATAGTGAAATGCTTTTTATTACTTCAATTGAACTGATTTTACAAAATTTATTTATCTTTTCACCTATTGATGGATATTTTATCTAATTCAGTTTTAGAAACAAATATGACATAAACAATTGTGTAAAGTCTTTTTATGGCCAAATGCTTTATTTTCTTCAGATAAATAGCTACTAGCGAAGGAATTAGGACTGGCATTATGGTAGAGCGAGTTAAGCTGCCACTTGTGATGCCAGCATCCTATATAAGTGTCAGCTTTACTACCTACCGCTGCACTTCTGATCCAGCTCCTTGCTAAGGTGCCAGGGAAATGGTGAAAAATGGCACAAGAGTTTGGGCCCCTGCCACCCTCAGAGAAGATCTGGATGGAGGTCTGGGCTTCTGGCTTTGGAATGGACTTACGAAGGTGTACAAGCACTGCATGCTAATCAAACTTTTATATTTAAAAATATAATGACACTCAATGGAAAACCAAAATGTCATTTGTATCAAACATTTTAATGGATTCATCTCAGTTGAGTGGAAAATATTGATTAGGTTCATTTTCTAAGAAATAGTCAAAATTGGGGCTGTTTCTGTGGCAAAGTAGATTAAGCCACTTTGCAGCACCAGCATCCCATATGGGTATTAGTTCAATCTTGACTGCTCAACTTCCCATTCAACTCCCTGCTAATACACCTGGGAAAGCAGCAGAAGATGGTCCAAGTGCTTGGACCCCTGAACCCTTGTGGGAGACCTGGAAGAAGGTTCTGGCTCCTGGCTGCTGGCTTTGGGCTGGCCCAACCTAGCTGTTGTGGCCATTATGTGAGAGAACCAGTGGATCGGATTTCCCTCCCTCTCTCTCTCTCTCTCTCTCTCTCTCTGTAACTCCACCTTTCAAATAAATAAAAATAAAATCTTAAAAGAAGAATTAGTCAAAATAAAATGTATCTAATACTTTTACAAAGGATAGATTATAAGATTGATATAGCATTCTATGTAGTTACTGATCTTCCACCTGTTTCTTCTATCTGTTATTGAAGATTACTGAAATTTCTTTTATATTTAAAAACTTTTAATTTCTATATACTATACTTTTATTAATATTTTAAGCTTTTATTAAATACATTTTCAATCATTACAACGCTTTGTTAATAGACCTATTTATTCGTGTGTGTTGTCTAAGTTTATCTTTGTTAATATTCCTGCCCTGAATTTTATGTTATCTTATTTTGATCTATCATTGCCCATAATTTTTTGTAAAAACTGTTGTAATGATATGTTTTTTTCAATTGCACTACATTTATCCTTTCTATCTTTATATTTAATGTGAGTGTATTGATTAGCAGGATACAGTTGTATGTTACTTTCTTTTTTAATACAATCTCAGTCTGTTTATTTCACATAGGACATTTAGGTCATTTATATTGGGAATGTTTATTGAAGAATTTACATTAAGTTTTTTAATTCGTTCTTTTTTTTCTTTCTATTTATCGGTTCTTGTACATTTCACTTTCCCTCTTTTTTTATCTTGTTTAAATTAGGTAAGCATGCTCCAGGATTCTAATTTATTTTATTTATTGGCTTATTAGACATAATCTTTTCCTTTGTGTTAGTAGTTGCTTTAGGGAATTTAATATGTAAAGATAATTTACAATGTTTTAACATGATGCTCTATTAAACTTATTCATGTACTACAATATTATATTTTTGTTTCTCTTTTCCTGGCTTTTAGATTGTGGTTAGTTTTTAAAATTCTATATATTTTTATCTTTTATACAATATTTCTATTTTTGCTTAAAGAACTTATCTTTTAAATAGATTTAATTCCCTAAAAATGTCCATATATACTCAGTATTTTTAGTGGTCTTTGTACATTTTTTTTGGATGTCCAGATTTCTATGTGGTAGTATTTTCCTTCTAATTAAGGAGTTTCATTTACCATTGAGTTCCTAGCGGCCAACACTGTGGCATGGAGGGCTAAGCCTCCATCTGCAGCGTCAGCATCCCATATGGACATTGGTTCTGGTCCCAGCTGCTCCTCTTCTGACCCAGCTCTCTGTGATGGCCTTGGAAAGCAGTAGATGATGACCCCCGTGCTTGAGCCCCTCCACCTGCATGGAAGTCTGTAAGAAGCTCCTGGCTCCTAGCTTAAGATCAACTCAGCTCCAGCCGTTTTGGCCATTTGTGTAGTGAAACAGTGAATGGGAGACCTATTTCTCTGTCTCTCCTCTCTGTCTGTAATTCCACCTCTCAAATAAATAAAATCTTAAAAAAAGAAAAGGTTGAGTTTCTAATTCATGAACCTGGCACATTTCTGGCAGTTGTAGGCATTTGAGGAGAGAACCAGTGGATGCGGGTGCTCACTTTCTCTCCTGTTAAAATAAATATTTTAAAAAACCCTAAAAACAATAAATTATTTAATTGAATGGCTTAGAGTCAAGAACAAATTGATTCTAGCTGAAAATCTTTAATAATTTTATTTTATTTGAAAGGGGGAGCGAGAGAAGTGGTGGTGGGGGGGATCTCCTATCTACCAGTTCAGTTTCCAAATGCCTGGCCCCGCGTCCACTCACCCAGCCCTGCTCAGCCCTCCCTGGCCTCCTGTCTTACTCCCCCCACCCTGATCAGAACACCTTGGCCCTGTGTCCACTCCCCCAGCCCTGCTCAGTGCGCTCTGGAGGCAGCAGGTGGTGTTCAGGCCCTCGGCCCTGTCACCCACAGGGGAGAACTGCACGGACAGAGGGCCAGGCTCCTTGTCCAGGCCTGGCCCAGTCACGGCCTCTGTGGGCATCTGGGGGTGAACAGTGATGGAGGGGTCTCTCTCTAGCTCTCTCTCTTTTGAATAAAATGAGAAATGAAAAAAAAAAATTCTGGGAAATCAATTCACATCTCTCAAGTGGATGGCAGAGCTCATTATTTGCTGCCTTCGTGGGTGCACATTAGCAGGGAGTTGGAATCGGTAGCAGAACTGGGTTTCAAACATAGACACTGATATAGAATGTGGGCATCCCATCTGGCTGTATAGCTGCTCCACCAAAACCTGTCCTTTAGCAATTTAGTTTCCATTGTAGCAAAAGCACATTGGTATTTAACAATGTCGACTATTTTTTAAAAAAATTCTCATTGTTTAATGATGCAAAAATAGTTTTAGAACTGGAAAGAATCGCAAATTAGTGGGGCTGGCACTGTGGAGTAGAGGGTGAAACTGCCACCTGTAGTGTCAGCATCCCATATGGGTGTTGGTTCAAGTCCCGGCTGCTCCACTTCCAATTCAGCTCTCTGCTATGGTCTGAGAAAGCAGTAGAAGATGGCCCAATTGCTTGAGACCCTGCATCCACATGGGAGATCTGGAAGAAGCTCCTGTCTCCTGGCTTCGGCATGGCGCAGCTCTGGCCATTGCAGTCATTTAGGGAGTGAACCAGTGGATGAAAGACTTCTCTTTCTCTCTCTCTGCCTCTTCTCTTTCTCTGTAACTCTGACTTTCAAATAAATAAATAAATCTTTAAAAAAAAGAATTGTAAATTAGTCATATATTATTTGCTCTTTAAAAAAAATCAGGAGAATGACTAGATAAAACACTACCCCAAATATCCATTTCTTTCAAAAAGACAGAAACGTAAAACATAAATATTTTTGTAAAACCAATCGAATAGTTTGCACACAATACAATAAACATGATTTTTAGGAGTATTGTAAAGATTCTAAAACAGTCATAACTTTGGATATTAACATTCTATGGAGAAGAGAATTGCAGAAAAATGAGACCATCAGGGCGTTTTTACTCTTGAGGCATTTTTTTTTTTTTCTTGACAGGCAGAGTTAGACAGTGAGAGAGAGAGAGACAGAGAGAAATGTCTTCCTTCCGTTGGTTCACCCCCCAAAATGGCTGCAACGGCTGGGACGCTGCACCAATCCGAAGCCAGGAGCCAGGTGCTTCCTCCTGGTCTCCCATGCGGGTGCAGGGCCCAAGCACTTGGGCCATCCTCCACTGCACTCCCGGGCCACAGCAGAGAGCTGGACTGCAAGAGGAGCAACCAGGACAAAATCTGGCACCCCTACCAGGACTAGAACCCAGAGTGCTAGCGCCACAGTCAGAGGATTAGCCAAGTGAGCCACCGCGCCAGCGAGGCCTTTTTAAAGCCATCATGCCAAGAAATTGAGCAGAAGCTGATTGTCTAACAACATTTTTATTCAGGAATATCACTAAATAAAAAAGAAAACTACAAAGTTTGCTGTCAAAAATCCAGTAAAGATATCGCACCCCTAGCATGTAAGCTTTTCAGAAGTAAGAATTTTTGCAGGGCTATATTTAGAAATAGGAGGAAAAGTACCTAGTGCACGAGGTTCCTGATTTTGTCTAGGGGATTTTCCTGTAACTAAGCTTCCTGTGAGAAAGCACACTTTACTGTTTGTCATAGTGGAATGAGTGCTTTACTATCACTATAAGACTATCGACAGTTATGACAGAGATGTCCTTTCCTGCCTTCTAAGACTTTCCTCTGAACCATTCATATTGTAATTACCTCAATTGAATCCTATGCATTATCACAATTATGCATGTCAAGTTTGATTACTAGTCAAGATGTCTTTTAAAATGCTCAGGTATGTTTCAGCTTTGGAACACAAAATGTTTGTGTGTGCAGAGGTATGGAAGTAGAATCCCAAGGCATAAATATAACATTTGTGCATCAAATATTCATTGAAGAAAGAATGGCTGCAATTGCAATTTTTTTTTTTGAAAGCAAGAAACAATGGCTTAATGAGATGTAGGAAGCCACTGCCAAGTAGGGGAGATAGCAATAGCCAGAAGGATTTTGGAACACTGGAAACGGGAAAGAATTAAGCAGAGGAAATTGTCAGATTTCTAATAATTCAAGAGCAACAAAGAAAGAGGTGGGGAAGCATAGAGGAGAAAGAGAGAGAGAGAGAGAGAGAGAGAGAGAGAGAGAGAGAGAACCAAAAATAATTTGCATATTGCTTCCATTGTCAGTTTTTGGAATCTCCCAGGGAATATTTACGGAAGTAGTTTAAATTATAGGAATTGGGGATGACACTGTGACATGGCAGGTAAAGCCACTGCCTGCAGTGCCTGGATCCTATATGGGCACCAGTTTGAGTCCCAGCTGTTCCATTTCCAATCCAGCTCTCCGCTATAGCCTGGGAAAGCAGTAGAAGATGGCCCAAGTCCTTGGGCCCCTGCACCCATGTGGGAGATCCAGAAGAAGCTCCTGGCTCTTGGCTTTGGATCAGCACAGCTCTGGCCATTGTGGCCATTTGGGGAATAAACAAGCAGATGGAAGACCTCTCTCTCTCTCTCTCTCTCTCTCTCCCTATGTCCCTCTCTCCCTCTCTCCCTCCCTCCCTCTCCCTCTCGATTCTGCCTCTCTGCTGCAACTCTGCATTTAAATAAATAAATAAATCTAAAAAAACAACCTTTAAGAACAACTAACTACCTTGAGGGAAATAAATCACAATAAGAATCCAGTAAAATAAGATATACTGATGTAACATCAACATCAAAACTTGAAAAATGTATTGTATTGGCTTGGAAGAATGTTCTGGACATAACAATTAAGTGTTTGTCTACGATAGTGCTGTATAACCAATATTCTATTGTGTACAGGTATATAAAATTGACTATGATGAAAGAAAAATATTATCAAATATTTAGACTATGAATGAGTTTTTGAGATTCCTCATTTATTTTTCATACTGCCCAACATCAATATATAAAAGAAAAATCCAGGAAATTCAAAATAGCTATTTCAAAAAATGTAAAAATTAAGTTCATACACAAAAGTTTAGAAAATAGAAATACTAATCTGGCTTGAGAGTCATTTACATCTGAAAATTCACAGAATTAACAGGAATCTGGATTCCTATGACCTTACTGCATTTTAAGGTTTATATAGTCATTTAGGCAAATTAGAGTGCTGAATCTTCCTAAAAGAGTATCCTGTGGCCGCTGTAGAAAGATAAACATTGTATTGCTGTGGGAGAATGAGAAATAAGCGAATATCAGGATTAGGGTGTGACTAAGGATTACACAACAAATCTGCCATTAAATTTGCAGAAAAAAATCTAGGTAATAACAGTGACTTCAGATAAATTTGTTTCATCAGTTCTTAAGATAATGTTAGACATGGTATGGGCTATGACAAGAATGTTTTTAGATATTGATGACAGTTGAAATAACCATGTGAAAGCAATCAAATATGCAATTCATATTTTTATTTCCAGATAGCACTAATGGCATGGTTGATCACTGAATTAGCCACATAATTTTAGAGCAATCTAAATTTTCCATTAAAAATTAAAAGCATAGAGAATAATGTTTTCAAAGTATGATTATAAAATGAAGATTTTTGAGAACGTCGAAGTAAAGAAATGAATATTATTCCTTTACAATGAGAAAGCTATCTTCCGTATAAATGAATAACTGTGCTGTCACAGAAAGCTCCAATTTAGAAATAAAAACTAATAACTCTAGGAGCAGACATTCTGCAGCTTGAGGCTGTGAATCTGAGAGTTGGTTATGTCTCAGCCACCCTGCTTCCTGTTGCGCTCCTTGCTAACACGTCTGTGAGGCAGTGCATGATAGCACCAGTGCTTGGGACCCTGACACTTAGATGGGGGACTTGGATGGATCCTACCTTCCCTTGCCCAACCCTGGGTGTTATGGCCAAATGGGGTGTTAATCAACAGATGAACGACTGGACTCTCCCCTCCTTCCCTCCCTTCCCCTCCTTCCCTTTCCTCCCCTCTTCTCCTCTCCCCTCCCCTCCTCTCTTCTCCCCTCCTTCCCCCCTCCCCTTCTTCCCCTCCTCTCCTCTCCCCTCCCCTGCCTGCCCCTCCTCTCCTCCCCTCCCCTCTCCTCTCCTCCCTTTTTCTCCCTCTCTGTTTCAAATAAGAAAATGTTTTAAAAAATTAATAACTTCAGACTAAATTGCATATTTTCTTTTTAAAGGCATTTATTTATTTGAAAGGCAATTATACAGAGAGGCAGAGGCATAGAAAGAGAGAGATATGTTGTCCATCTGCTGGTACTCTCCCCAGATGGCCACAATGGCTGGAGCTGCACCGCTCTGAAGCCAGGAGTCAGGAACTTCTTCTGGGTCTCCCACACGGGTGCAGGGGCCCAAGCACTGGGACCTACTTCTACTGCCTTCCCAAGCCATAGCAGAGAACTGGATCTGAAGTAGAGGAGCCAGGATTTGAATGAGCTTTACTTGCTATGCCACAGTGCTGACCCAAAATTACAAATTTTCAAAACAAACACTACTTGTCAACTGCTAATGTAATCATTAGTTATTGAAATACCAGTGATCAAGAGATAATGGTAATTATTTGAAGAGTGATTGAATATTCATATAATGATAAGGTATGTTTTTGCAACAAGAATAAAAATAATACATAAAAAAGAAGCAAATTTTCACAATGAATCTGCTGGCCAGTCTCAACACCATTCACATCAGGAGACAGGGGACTAAATTCTATGCAGCATTTAATGCAAACTTAACCATTAAGTAGTATGTATAGTGCAATTTTTTGGAGAAAAGTTTAATTTGAGTCTAATAGTTCTTTAGTTTTGAGTTTTCTACTTAAGAGAATTAGAGAGAATTTGAGTGATTCAATCATCACCAAAATAGGGAAGTAGGTTATATGTCTACTCATCAATAAATCAGAATATTATTAACAAAAGGACTGTTGAAAATTAAAAAGTCTGGGTACATAACAACCACCTATAACTGGTTCTGAATAGATCCTGTTGCAGAAAATGAGCTGTCATGATGATTTTGAGGAAAAAGTATTATACTGGAATAGTTGATGAGCAATTTTAAATTCACGATATGTCATCTTTACAATGTAAGATAATTTCATCTGAAATATGCAAGAATTAAAAATTGAATTATTTATATTTTTGAAATGTTAACATTAACTATACTTATTTAGAGATGCTAATTAATTTTATGTATACCATAAATAGATAGCTCAGATTTGAAGGAGCTTTAAAGATTTGTGTGCATGTGTACATGTATATGTAGATACATGAAGCTTCTTCAAATCTGAGCACACACAAACACACACAGACACATACGTGGTAACCTAATACTAAAATAGTTGAGCTAGGGGCTCACTTTTCTCTCTGATCATCATGCTAAAGATTTCTTCTTTAGCACAGCAGAGACTTGTTTTTCCTGCTTAAATGTTATTCGAAGTACTTTGAGGTAAATCCTGTTCAAGCATCCTTAGTGTCCATGAATAGTATTTATATAAAAATCAGTAGCTGGCCCTTCAGAATCATGCCATAGACCAGAACCCCAACTGGCCCAACTTTTAATCAATAAGATTATGTCACTTGTGCAGAAAAAAAAAAAATACAAACAGAAGCGTTACTCCAGGATAATGTCACAATACTCTCAAATAAACCTTCCATTCAAGGTTCTTTGCACAGGGTGAAGTCACATAACTGAGTGTTTTCAAAAGTATAAGCTATTTCAGTTTATGCCTACTTGCTAATGTGTGTTTGTGTGTTAAAGTCTAATCCTAGAATTGCTCTCACTTGACAACAGGTTTGGGTAGAGGGGAAAAGGAAAGAACTTTAATCCTCAATTGTTTCAAATTTTACTTATATCTAATGAAAGAAAATAATGTATGTGATTAACAAAACTGGTTTTACTGTTCACAATATGCTTAGGCCACAAATATAATTTATTTCATTTGTTATTATCTCTTCCACATTAAAAAGCTCCATTTTTCCAACTTTCTGTGTTAGGTAAACTTGCTCCAATATTAGCTTAGTTATGATAACAACAGTTATAATTTTAAAGAAAATTTCTGTAAATGATCCAATGACAACTTATCATTTTATTTATCATGACCAATACTTGCTTCCCTAAATATTTCAGACCATATATAGTATAGGAGTACACAACATAGTGAAAATGTTATTTCCATGTTACCCATGAAAAATATTTCAATGTACTGCTTAGAAGCTATCAGTACCCAAGAAAACCATGCAACACAAAGTAGGAACATCGTATTAAATTTAATGGAAATCATGGAATGTGGACTTTCTAATTACCAGTAGTTTAGTTATCATTTTTAGTGGTATGTGTTAGCTAGAAAACCTACAGGTGAAAAAACAACACAAAGGACATTAATGAAATATATATTTATGTAATCTAGCCCATTTTCTTTAAAGGAATAAGATTCAAACATAAGCAAGAGTCAGTTACATTTAAATCAGTATTCTATCTTAGAAAATTTTATTCCATCTGTTAATATAGATATGGACATGTGAGTAAATCAATTTCAAAGTCAGTTCATCCTTTGTGCTTTAAATAACTACAGCACTTGTAAGTGAATGTCATGAGGACATTTAAAATGTCTTGCCAATGAGGTGAAGTCAGTTCAGTTAGTGGAAGGCTAATCCTAAGAGTAATTCCATCATCACCAGGAAAACGAATCCTACTTCTGGGAATCACATCTCACTCTCAGCCAATGCTGAGGGGATAATAAGGTTGTGTATAATTTTTTTCAGACTGAAAAAAATTTTCTTAATAATTAATCATCTAAATGAATGCCCAGGTTTCTTCACCTTCAATTATCAGCATGAATCATTTTCAAGTAGAACCTTAATAAGAAAGAGAACAAGTAAAATTTTGCCTTGGAAAGAAGTGATGTACAAAGGGTCAAAGTACTCCATCAGTGTTGTCCTTAGTAGAGCCATTTGAATAAATGAGGACTAAAACCTTTAAAATAAAAGTAGAATTGTGTTATTTCATCCATTAGCCTATTGTGCTTTGTGAATTCTAATTACTAATAGTTCATTTATTCAGATGCAGAGAGAGTTGTTATTATTATGTCTCCTAGACTTATTTCTGATCTGTGTCATTCAATCATAAGGATACTTGTATTTGAGTACAATAAATGACCTAGTTTCTACTTATATATTTTTGGAAACCATAAAATTAATAATCTTTCTTCATTCATCAAACTCATGATCAAAAGACACGTCTGATCATAGTACTCATTGCCATTCCAAAATTGATTTAGTCGAATAATTAACATGGGAAAGGGTTAAAGATCTAAGTTATTTTACCTTAATATTGGTTTTCAATTCATATTTTCTATTAATATTTTATAATCCATTCCACCCTCTTGGAGGTAAGTGTGTAATTGCTATTTTGAAAATTTTGGGTGAGGAACATGAAAATTACACTGGTTACAGCTTATCCATATGATTACTTGATTCATTAATGATACTGCAAAGACTTCAACTGCATTTATAATGTTTTGTCTGTTGGTCTTGTTCACTTTAAGTTCCAAATAATGTCTTAAGCAATGCATTTCTCTTTGAGAATCACCTTTAAACTATACCTAAAGAATTCTAGTGAAAACTGTTAATATTGAGCATTACTTAGGCCACATATTCAATAGTCATGTTTCATCTAAAAAATATCATGCAAATTACTAATCTAATCAAAATTTGCAGCTGCTCTATATATTTGTCTCTCAAAATAGTCTACTAAATATTCTTATTTAAATGATAGAACAACACTATGATCAACAACAATTTGAAAATGGGAAAGCTAGGATTTACAAAAGCTGTGACTACATGTTATAGACCTGCAACCTTAACTGGGCTTTTGATTTGGAACTTGTGCTTACAAAAATGATGTTGATGAGTGTATCATAATTCAGTGAATGTAACAACTGTGAGAAAATGATGTTAATGCTAGTGAAATAATAATAACGATTGTTATTAGGAGAATTTAAACTTTTATCAGGAAGGTGATATTTGTGAGGATACTACTTTTTAGATATATTTTGAAAGACACATTTACATTTTGTCATGAGATTACAAACTTGTTCCTTCTCTGATTCTGAAGGAATTACTTGAGCTCTAATAGCCTTATTTGCAACATGGACAAATTGATGTTCAGTTCTACATAAGGAGGTTGTTATCAGAATTTGCATAGGTCATCTCATGTAATCCTCACCACCTTCCAATGAGGTGATTTTTCAGATGGCTGAAGAACTAAATCTGGGGATATTTAGTTAATAAATCACTTCATTCTTACATAAGAATGAATTCTGATTCATATCCAGATTTCTCTGACACAAAAGTTCATGCTTTTTTCACTATGCCATGTAGTGTACCTAACAGCATATTTAACAAGACACAATATCACTGATGATGTATTTGAAGAATCTTTGAATAGAATTTGAGTGCTGATCATTTTTAGCTAACTATAGAAATACAGAAATTACTCTGCCAGAAAGCAATGTGTAACCAATTCAAGTGATACCAATGAGTTTTTAGAAATTGTACACAAAAGCCTTTTTACAAAATGGTTGATTTTTCCCAATACTCACATCTGGCTATCTCATAGCCTTTTTAAATAGAGAAATATAATTTTCAGAAATATGGGTTTACAAAGCATGGTGGTCATGAACTCTTTTCCATATTTTCAAATTGGACAGCCAGACAGAGAGTTCCTCTGGGCGGCTGGCCCAGTGAATCATGTCACAAATATAGCACTGGTTGAAAGAACTGAGTGCCAAACTCAACTCTAAATGTTCTATTTCAATCCAGCTCATTCTATTGTGCCTGCTTTTGGAAAAATGGCATGCTGGCTTACTGCCGTATTTCTCATTCATCCCTGTATTGGAGGGAAAGAGCCAAAAATTTAGAGAAATATATGAGTTTTTTAAAAATTTCTTTCACCTATATAATTTAATATTTTAATTGAGCACCACTGATAGTTAATCAATAATTCAAAAAGGGGTTTTCCTGACTCTTATGTTTAGACAGGATGAAAACTGCTTCACATTTGGAATAATTGCTTTATGACCAGTTGAATTAATCATGTGTGGGGAATATAATAGGTGGTAATTGATTCCTTAAATTTAAGAAGTTTGCAAAATAACTAAATGCAATAGTATTGAATTGGTTTCAAAGTATTCCATAACATGACCAGAAATACTGAAAATTAGGAGTAATAAAAAGATTACTTGCTTACAGTCTTCAGGTCTAAGTAGGTATGCCATCTAAGCTGAAGGAGATATTTCAAGTAGTCCACAGCATAATCAAATAGAAGAGAAACTTAATGAGAAAACACAAATACCTGTGTTGTCAGCATAGACATAATAATTTATTTCAAACCAGTAGACTTGTCATTCTAATACACAAGTTTCAGGTTAAATGTCTCAGTAGCTAGCTTACTACTGACTCCAGTTTTAGAAATAGCTATACATCAAAAGAATAAGTAGAAGCAGTGTACTTCCAAAATTTTAATAGTTACATCATTCATTTCAATACCACTCAACTTATATCAAAATCTACATAAGTATAGAATATATTATACTTTTGCATAATTATTATATAATAATTATTATGAATGGAATTATGTCATAAACAGAATTAGCTAACGTTTTTTCTGATGTTCACAACTCTATTTGAAAAATTAGATTATTTCAAAGATTATTTGAAATGATAGATTGAAAATAGAATGTACTGTCAGGTACTGTAGCATTGAGGAAGATAACATCACTGAAATTACTGCATCTCTTAACAGACATTGCTCCAGAAGGCCACACACTTCCTCAGACAGTTCCAGAAATACATCTGAAGCTAGCAAACAGCTACACATCCTTTAAGTCTCTTAATGAGTTTAATATATTTGAAAATATAAGTAGAAAAAATGTTATCCTAAAGGGATTTAAATTTAGGGATTTTAACAGTGAGTATTTGAATGAATGAACATTTTGGGGGCTCAAAATGGACATTCCATAATGGATACATATTTTATATTTTAACATATAGTACATGAGAAACATACAATTTTGTAAATTTTAAAAATATGTATATTTATATAGGTTTATCATACTTATTTAGCCAAAGTATCTCTTTTTTTAAGATTTATTTATTTATTTGAGAGGCAGGAGCAGAGAGACAGAGAGGGATCTTCCATCCGCTGGTTCACTTCCCAGATGTCCGCAGTAGCTGGAGCTGTGCTGCTCCAAAGCCAGGAGCTAGGAACTTCTTCTGAATCTTCCACCTGGGCGCAGTGGCCCAAAGACTTAGGCCATCTTCTACTGCATTCTCAGGCCATAGCAGAGAGTTGGATTGGAAGTGGTTAGAAAAATTATACTATTGCCAGTGCCACGGCTCTCTAGGCTAATCCTCTGCCTGCGGCTCCGGCATCCCGGGTTCCAGTCCTGGTCAGGGCACCGGATTCTGTCCTGGTTGCCCCTCTTCCTGTCCAGCTCTCTGCTGTGGCCAGGGAGTGCAGTGGAGGATGGCCCAAGTCCTTGGGCCCTGCACCAACATGGGAGACCAGGAGGAAGCACCTGGCTCCTGGCTTTGGATCAGCGCGATGCGCCTGTCGCCGCGCGCCGGCTGTGGCGGCCATTGGAGGGTGAACCAATGGTAAAGGAAGACCTTTCTCTCTCTCTCTCTCTCTCTCTCTCACTGTCCACTCTGCCTGTCCAAAAAAAAATGTACTATTATAGTTTTAATGATCTGTGATTACTTTAAATTTTACTGTATACAGATGAAATGATCATTTTCCATTCAATTATTATTTATAGCCATTGTCTATATTCCCACCAAACCAGGGTCTTTAAGTTTACAGAGAAGCCCAGATACAATATAATTACTCCACTTTCTAAATATGGTAAAAAAAGAGATTTGATATGACATGAAATAATATACCTTTTAACAAGAGTTGCAGCCAAAATGAACTGATACCTTTGCATAACCTTTTCCCACAATACTTAATAGCAAAGAAATAGTCTAACTTGATTCTAAAAAACAATCCTTAATTTCAAGAAAAGAGTAGTAAATAGGATATTATAATATAAATATGAGCATATGCATATGTTTTGAATATAGTTTGATCCCCTGAACTCATTCAAGAATTTAACCCTCAAAGTCATATATTAATAACATTAAGAGGATCGAAACTTGATCTGATTATGGTATTTAGTGATGGAATCTTGGAAAGTGATTTCTTCTGTTATGGACAACGTGGTGAAGCTCCCAGGACTGAAACTTGCTGAAGAGAGATAGAGAGAAAGCACAAACAAATCTGATACATTGTGCTAGCTTGGAATTCTACCAGCAAGAAGGTCATCCCCATATCAGACTCATAGGTATTACATTGCCAAAACCATGAACCAGAATGAAGCTCATTTCTTTAAAAAAGTAGAACATAGTAGTGAAAAATAAATTGATACAATTTATGTTACTGTAGTGGCCATGAAAACATACTTCTCCTTCTTCACACATATTTCTATTAAAATACATATAGTACTCTCTCTCTGTTTCTCTCCATCTCCTGACCTCTGTCTCTCTCTCTTACACTCTCCTCTGCCTCTTTTTTTTTTTTTTTTTTTTTTTTTTGCCCCTTCCCTCCAGTCTGTTGGGTTTCCCCCAATAAACTCTCCATTACCAACTCTGGTGTTTGGTGTGTTTTGTGGCGACCTTACATTGGTGCCATGACTCGGATCCAGGCTCCCCCAGTGACTTGGCTCTCCCTTCGGGGATCTCTGAGTTGCTCTGGGGTTCTGGATTTCTGCCAGTAACAAAACACATCCCCGGAACTCCTTCCACAGCATCGAATGCTCCATGATCTTCAACCACACACCGGTCTTCCAAATTCTGAGGTAAGACGCAGAACGGGAAATTCTCACATTGACTTCTACTATGAGTTGTGGTTCTACTCTCGTCTATTCTCGTCTGAAAGTCCTAGTACAAGGCACCAACCACAACTCCCAAAGACTTTTAGTCTCTATAGACGCTACATACAGGCAACAGTGGGTGTGGGTGACGACCCAACCTCTTGTTTCCCTTTAACAGGCTAAGCCCTGGGCTCCAGGGCGCACTTGGGTGATGACCCTGCCCTCTGCTCCCATAGCCTCTTGTTAGTCAGATAACCGTGATGCCAGCGATGCCTGATATCCACTGATTTGACTATAAAGGTCACCATGGGAGGTTTCTCTTCCCGCATTCGGTCAGATTCTCCTCTTGGTTGCCTTCTAAGTAATATGGTCCCTTCAAATTGGCTCCAGTCCTCAAATATCCACTTCTCATCTTTTTTCTGTAATTGAGCGTGGCCTATATATGACCCTAACAGTCAATCAAAGTGTCCCTTCCGTGGTACGTTTGATCCTGATATCATTCAAGATCTTTATCACTTCTGTGAGTGTTTGGGAAAAAGGAAGGAGATCCCGTATGCTCAAGTATTTTCTATCTTAGATCATTCCAATAATGTTAGTCATTATTGTTTCAGCATGGCTTTTGTGAGCTTAACCTCTTGTCACTTGGTTTTTTCTTTCTTTCTTTTTTTTTTTTTTTTTTGACAGGCAGAGTGGACAGTGTGAGAGAGAGACAGAGAGAAAGGTCTTCCTTTTTGCCGTTGGTTCACTCTACAATGGCCACCACAGCCAGCGTGCTATGGCTGGCGCACCACGCTGATCCGATGGCAGGAGCCAGGTGCTTTTCCTGGTCTCCCATGCGGTGCAGGGCCCAAGCACTTGGGCCATCCTCCACTGCACTCCCTGGCCACAGCAGAGAGCTGGCCTGGAAGAGGGGCAACCGGGACAGAATCCGTCGCCCCAACCGGGACTAGAACCTGGTGTGCCGGCGCCGCTAGGTGGAGGATTAGCCTAGTGAGCCACGGCGCCGGCCATCACTTGGTCTTTAAACTGTGTACATTTATGAAATATAGAAAATCCTTATGGATAAAGTATATATTTTTAGTAATGTACAGGCATATGAATGCTGAGATAATGTGTTTGGGAATCAACAGGGTTAGCTACATTCCTCCAAAGATTTTTTTTTATAAACATCTTCCTTTATATAGCAATCAAATGTACTTGTAAGATGTGTTTTGAAAAGTTGTTCTGAATGCCATATGACATCAAATTAATCATTTCTAAATGATTTATAGTATTACTTATGGCATGTCTTATATTGATTCTTCATGCTAACACCAAGAATTCTTCCATCTGTTTGACAAAACAATCAATGACTATTAAAGACTATTGTAGACTTTATAATTTCCTTAAAAGAAATTTCCTTAAAAACTATTGTAGACTTTATAATCCCCCCAGGAAAGTATGATAATAAATAGAATGCTAGGCCAGGGGACATAAATATCTGATTTCACTTATTACTATCAAAGCTTTCTCAATACTTGTACCAACTCACACTCCTGCAAGAAGAGCAAGTACTCATATTTGACATTTCTTGGCCTTTGAATTTTAAAAAATTCTATGGACTGTCACTGCTTTTAAATGTGCACATATGTAAATACAGTGTACCTTTATATATAATCATTAGATTTTCATTTCAAAAGTCGCCATTCATATTCTTGGCAAGTTTTTATTTTCAAACCATTTCTTTAGTTGACTTATAGTATCTCTTACATATGGAGACATCTCTTATAGTATCTCTTACAGATGAAGACAAAATTTCAATGCATTGGTTCACTCCCCAAATGCTTGCAATAACCAAATCTGGGATGGGCTGAGCCCAGGATCAATCTGGGTTTTCCACATGGGTGGTAGGGACAAAAGTACTTGAGCCATCATCTGCTGACCTTACAATGCATGACAGCAGAAAGCTGGATCAGGAGCAGATCAGTTAAGGCTTGAATCAGTCATTCCAATATGGGATATAGGCCATTGACCAAAATTCCCATTTCAGAAGACAATTTTTGAATCTGAGGAGGAAAGTCATGTATTTTTGTTTAGATTTTATTGAATTATTTGAGAGGTAGAATTACAGATGGGAGTAACAGAGGGCAAGTCCATCCATCTGTTGATTCACTCCTCAAATGGTCACAATGGGTATAGCTAGGCAGATCTGAAGCCAGGAGCCAGGACTTTCTTCCTGGTCTCCCACATGGGTGCAGGGGCCCTGGCGCCTGGGCCATCTTCCTCTGCTTACCCAGGCCATCATCAGTGAGCTGGATCAGAAGAAGAGACGCCGGGATGCAAACCTATGCCCATATGGGAGGCTAGCGCCACAGGCAGAGGCTTAGCCCACTATGCCACAGTGGCAGCCCCAGTAACAGTCTTAATATTTGCCTAGATATTGACTCTTTCATTTGCTTTTTCTCCATTTTTGAAGATGTGGTTTTCCCTCTGGTATCATATACGTGCAGCTTATATCATTTACAAAGCAGATTTATTGGTAAAATATCCTCAGAATTGTTCATCATCTGTGAATCCCTTTATTTCCACCTGACTCTCGAACAATATCTTTAAAAGAAGAAGAGTTGGATTTGACAGTTCTTTTCTTTCAGAATTCTATGTATATTGTCCTAATGTCATGGTTCATATGCTTTCTATTATGAAATCCAAAGTTATTTTAATAATTTACTCTTGTGTGTATTGTTTTACTCTAGTGTTTTACAATAACTGCTTTCAAATTACTTCATTTATCTTTGTCAGAAGATTCTTTATGATTTATTTTGTCATGGTTTCTTTTAATATTATTCTATTGGAGATTCACTGAGCTTTTTCTGTGAATCTTTACTTTTAAAAAAGATTTATTTATTTAATTGAAAGACAGAATTACAGAGAGAGAGACAGAGAGATCTTCTATTCCCTGGTTCACTCCCCAGATGGTGAAAATGACCAGGCCAAAGCCAGGAGACTAAATCTGGATGAAGCTCCTGGATCTGGGCTTCCGTCTGTACCAGCCTTGGCCGTTCTGGGATGTGAAGCAGCAGATCGAAGATTTCTCTGTCCCTCTGTAATTCTGCCTTTCAAATAAATAAAATAAGTCATAAAAGAATACAGTCTAAAATAACTTGGCACATTATGATGAAAAACAATGTGCACTCAGTAGAAATTGCACTTTGAATTTTGATCTTTCCTGGGTTGGCTATTATGTGCCATGATTCTCTCCTACAATATGTTGCAGAGGCACAGAACCATCAACAACATACAGGTGACCATCTCCACACAGAAAATCAACTGCAATAGCTTTCCTGCATTAAGTCACCTTCATAAGAGGTATAGAAGGCAGGTGAGAAACAGAATTGCTTGGTTTTAGAATAACAGTAAGAGACCAGTGCCAGGGCTCACTAGGCTAATCCTCCTCCTGCAGCTCCAGCACTCCGGGTTCTAGTCCTGGTTGGGGCACCAGAATCTGTCCCAGTTGCTCCTCTTCCAGTCCAGCTCTCTGCTGTGGCCCTGGAGTGCAGTGGAAGATGGCCCAAGTGCTTGGGCCCTGCACCCGCATGGGAGACCAGGAGGAAGCACTTGGCTCCCGGCTTCAGATTGGCACTGCGAGCTGACTGTAGCAAACATTTTGGGGGGTGAACCAATGGAAGGAAGACCTTTCTTTCTGTTTCTCTCTCTCACTGTCTAACTCTGCTTGTCAAAAAAAAAAAAAAAAAAAAAAAAAGAATAACAATAAGAAAAGAGGCATCAAAAAAGCTGGAATGAAGGAGCTGTCCCTTTCACATCGCCTCCTCTCCAGTGTGGAGAAAGACATCTCATCTCCCAGAACCTGGACTACCATAACAACCAGTACCAAACAGGGCGCTATAACCCGGCTGCTAGGCTTGCATCAGCAAACTGAAATTTTGCATCCTCCTTAGGAAGAGACTAAGGAACTGATTCCACCAACTTTCCCCCAACATCCAGCCAACAGCAGTACAGAACCCCAGCTTCTAGGGAATAGAACAGGAAAGGAAACCTAAGATCTTACCTTTGAGCTCAGAACCAGGCTATCACTGTGAGACCAAGTGTCTGATAAAACCCAGACTTTTGCTCCCAAACCTGTGCTCATAGACAGAGCCTCCTAAGTTGCCACAATATCAGAGATTTATGCCTTGGCTAATGACCTTATTTCAGTGAATGCTATTACCATCTTCACATGTACCTAACATGACTCCTGAGTCTGCACGGAGTCCAGGGAGGATATGACACAGTTGTGACACAGCTTAGTGTGCGCCTGGATAGCTAAGGGGCTGCTGTTATCACCCTTGTCCCATTCTTGAGTAGACAACAAGGAATAGAAGTAGTGCATTTATGGAACTCAGTGCTGGGCTGTTGAAATCTAATACTGGGGAGCTCCCAATGGTCTCAATGCCAAGTAGAGACCCATGGCTCCAGTTTATTGGACTTACGTGTCATCCAACATCTCCTGCAAATAACTGTAGCAGCATTGAGCTGTGAATTCATTTCAGCAGCAGACACATCATGGTTATGTTAGCTTTGTTCATTCCTCTATAGCACAATATTCTAGGCAGGCTGTAGGCTCCAGGCGTGATCTAACATTACATCTTTGATGGCCACAAAACTGAGCATTTGACTTGCCCTGGTCCTATGTGGATCCTTACAGGGACAGATTATTCGCTCTTCTGTTTTCAACCCAGTCCATTCTGAATAGTGAGCAAATTTAGGAATTAGAAAGCATCTGGACTCAGGGATTCACTAAGGCAGTGACGCCCCACTGGCCACACACTTGCATCAAACTTCAACTCAGGACACCACCTAGTGCTGAAGTGGTGGAAGTGTCTGCAGGCTAAATGAAAATAACTGCACTCCTTAGAATTTATTTAAGGACAGCCACAAATTAAACCAGATTGTGACGATCGGGGGAAAAATATTTTAGTGTTCACACACATCATTCTCCAACAAGCGCTAAGGACTTCTAGGGAAGCATAATTTAATGGACAAAACAAGGTACCAGAGTCCAATCACCTAGAATCTGACATTGTTTAATGCTTGATTGAGGAATTTAAAACAACTGTTGCAAGGAATCTTAATCACTTTACAGAGAACACAGAGAAATAATTTAATACTCTAACAAATGTTTTTAAATTATACATTTGTTTTGTAAGTAGAGAAACAGTGTTCCCATTCACTTGTTCACTTCTCCAAATACACATACAATGACCAGGGTGGGGCCAGTTGAAGGTTTAGGCAAACGACTGAATCCAGGATTCCTATGTGGTGGTAGGAAAGCAATTACATGACCCATTTCTGCTGCCACCTGGAGTCTGCTATAGAAAGAAGCTGCAGTCAGGACTGGAAATATTTATGGAACCCAGACGTTCTGATATAGGATGTGGGTCTCCTAATGAGCATTTTAACTACTAGGATAAATGGCGACCCCTAACAAGGAGTGTTTACCAAGAAGCGGGAAAAAAATTTAAAAATTAAAAAGAAATCCTTCAACTTAAAGTGCACCATGTGAAATTAAAAACATGCTAGAAAGTACCAATAGCATAATAGACCAAACAGAAGGACCAGTGAACTCCAAGAGAGGGTATCTGAGAGTGAGAGGGGAAAAGAAAGAAAAAGAAACAAGAACAATGCAAAAGAAAAAGGCTTAGAAAAATGTTGGGACAGCAATTTCAGGAAAAAAACATAAGTTCCAGGTACAAAAATGTCAAAAAGTCAACAGTCAGATGCCTCTCAACCAAGTCCACTCCTGGACATGATATAATCAAATTGTGAGAAATCAAACATAAAAAGAGGATTCTCAAAGCTGTCTGAAAAAAGAAACAAATATCACAAAATGGGACCCTGATTTACCTGATGGCAGAGCACGGGAAGGAATAGGAAGAGATTTTCACAGTACTGAATAAAAAGAAAGGAACAGAACAACCAAGAATACTATTCCTTTCAAAGATCCCGTTATATATGAAGGACAGACATAAAGACATGCCCAGACAAAATCTGAGAGAACTTATCCCAGTAGACCTGTCTTACAAGAAATGAAACAGGGAGCTTTTCATATTGAGAGACACTAACAACACTAAGTAAGCAAGAAGAAAAAATCAGAAGGAAGAAAACCTACTGGTCAGAGTAGCTAAATAAATTCAGAAAGTCCTAATATAGAAAATATGGAGTGTGTGTGTGTGTATATATATATATACATATATTTGTGTGTACATATATATATATACACACACACACACACTCCATGTTTTCTATAATTATATATATGTATATCTTTAGCATAAAGGCTTAAATGCAAAACAATGAAAATAATAACTACATTAATTTGTTATGAGACAGACATTCCAGAAAGATTTAAACTGGGCCATCAATAACAAAATGTAGGAAGGCACGGAGTGGAGCCCAAGCATAGAGTTCCTTATTTGTCTTTTTCATCTTTTTTTTAATTTATTTCCCTATCTTTACAATCAATGTAAAGTTGTTATAATTTAAAAATAACTTTTTATATCTAAAATATGCTCTTATGAACCCTGATAGAACTGAAAAGCAAAAATCCAAATAAACTTGCCAAAAATAATAACCAAGGAATCAAAGTACACCATTAAAGAAAATCACTGAGCCACAAAGGAAGAATGCAAGAGAGGGAGACAGAAAGAAACTAAAGCCTTAAGAGCAGAAAACAAGACTCAAAATGGAAGTAGTAAAAATTTATTTACCAGTAATCACCTTAAATGTAAATGGATTAAATTTTTCAATTAAAATATTCAGTCAGGCCTGACTATATTATATTTATAAGAAGTTTTTTCATTTTAAGGACACACTTAGCCTGAGAGTGAAAAAAATGGAATAATATAGTCCATGTAAATGGAGCACAAAAGAGAGCAAGAGTGACCACACTTTTGTTAGACAAAATAAGTTTTAAATTAAAAACAGTAAACCAAGAAAGAGAAGGGCAGTACATACAAAGGGTTATATCTAGCAAAAGGAAATAACAATTTTATATATTATATATATATATGTATTTATACAATATTGGAGAATACAAACAGTTAAGTAAATCTTAATAGATACAAATGGAGAAATAGATTCCAATAACATCATGGAAAGGATTTGACTATTCCAATCCCAGAAATAGATCATCCAGACAGAACAGTGAAATGGCACCCCAGATAATCTGGGCATAACAGATATCTACAAAATATTCCTTCCAAATGCTGCAGAATACATTCTCAAGGATAGATCATATGGTGTGTCAAAAGACAAGTCTCAAAAATTTTTAAAACAGACATACTCAGTGTATTTTCTGGATATCTTTTCTGACCACAATACTAGAATTTAATAACAAGAAAAATTTTGGAAACTTTACAAATACACAAAAATTAAATAATCTCTTCCTCAATAGCCAATGATTCAAGAAAAATGGATGAAATTTACCACTTTTTTATAAAGGGGACACATTTCATGTATTTCATATGTAAAGTTTTAAGAACATAATGATACTTCCCACCCTACCTCCCATCCTTCCAGTGCTCACAACCTCTCTTCTGTTCCTTTCTTATTTTTCTCTTAATTTTTGTGATGGCATTCCTTCAACGTCCTTTATCACTACAAGCTTAATCCTCCACTAAATAAAAAAAAAATAATCTAGTAGTAAGTAGTAATCATTGTTCCTTTAGGAGTATAGACAAGGACTATAAACAATAATAAAATCTCTATATGTCAATGTTATTCATATACATTACCTTTTGTACCCTATATATGAGTTACCACAGATCAGAAAAAACATGATATTTGCCCTTTTGGAACTGGCTCACTTCTGTAAGCATACTGGTATCCGGTTGCATCCATCTTGTTGTGAAAAACAGGATTTTATTATTTTTATGGCTGGTATTATTCCACATTTTATTTATCCAGTCATCATGAAAGTGGAAACACAACATACCAAATCTATGAGATATACTGAGAGCAGTACAAAGTATGAAGACTCAGTGCTTACATCAAAAAAGGATAAAGATCTCAACAAATTAGGTATAGAAAGGACATACCTCAAAATAATGCAGGCTATGAAGGACAAACCAATAGTCGATATTGTACAGAATGGGGAAAAGCTGAAAACATTTCTCCTCAGATCTGGAATATGAAAAGGATGCCCACTTTCTCCACTCTTATTCATATTATTGAAAGTATTAGCAAGAGCAATTAGGCAGGAGAAAGAATTAAAGGACATCAAAGTTAGACAGGAGGAAGTTAAAAGATCTATGTTTGCAAATGCCATGATGCTGTTCATGGAAGATCCTAAACATTCCAACAAAAACTGTCAGAACTGATTAATCAATTTAGTAAAGTCGCAGGTAACTGAATAAGCAAAAAACCAATAGTTTTTTTTCTAATACATTAATGAACTTTCTGAAAGCAAAATCAAGAAAGAAATCCATTCACAATAGTCACACAAACACAAACACACACAAACTCAAATGTTTGGGAATAAATCTAACCAAAGAAGTAAAAAGTAAAAGAATTCTATAATGAAAACAATAAAAGATTTGTGAGAAAAATCATCAAGTACAGCAAAAATGGAAAGATGTTTCTGCTCATGGATTGGAGGGATTAATATCATTAAAATGTCTATACTTTTTAAAGCAATGTAAAGACTCAGTGCTATCCCTATCAAAATACCAATGATATTCTTTACAGAATTAGAAAATGCAATCCTAAATGATCTCAAATAAATAAATTTTACTGTACCTTAAGAAATTAGAGAAACAAGAACAAATCAAACCCAAAATTAGTAGAAGTAAAGAAATAGTAAAATAGTTCAGATATAAAGAGAAATAAAAACAATGTTTTTTGAAAATCAATGAAATGATGAGCTGATTCTATGAAAAAAATAACAATAGTGGCAAAACCTTAACTGAAATAAGAAAAATAGAAATAATATTTAAACAAAAAAGCAGATAAGTTAAGGTGGTTATTAACAGATAATACAGAAACACAAAGGATTGATACAGATTATTATGAACGATTATAAAGAAACAGATTTGAAAAACTAATAGAAATGAATGAATTTTTATACACAATCATCTTACTGAGATTCAGTCATGAAAGAATAGAATTGCAAAACAGATCAAAATGAATAGTAAGACTGAATCAGTAAATTTCCCTTAAAAGAAAACCCTAGTACTAGACGGCTTCAGTGGTGAATTCTACAAAATATTTTAAAAATTAAAACAAATTTTTCTTAAGTTATAACAACAACAACAACAAAAAAAAAAAAAAAAAACAAGAGGCAATTCTCACAAATATTTCAAAGGCCAGCATTACCTTGATACCAAAACCAGGCAAATACACACAAAAAAGGAAAGCCATAGGCAACATCCATGATAAACATACATGCAACAGTCTTCAACAAAATATCAGGGAACCAAATCCAGCAGCACACTGGAAAGATGATTAATTATGATCAAGTGAGATTGATCTCAGGGATGCAAAAGTGGTTCAACAGATGCAAGTCAATACATGTGACACACCACATAAACAGCATGAAGAACAAAAATCATATGATCTTCCCATAGAAGCAGAAAAGGCATCTGATAAAATCAAGCTTCTCTTATTTATTTTATTATTTTATTTTATTTTTTTGACAGGCAGAGTGGACAGTGAGAGAGAGAGACAGAGAGAAAGGTCTTCCTTTTGCCATTGGTTCACCCTCCAATGGCCACCGCGGCAGGCGCGCTGCGGCTGGCACACCGCACTGATCCAAAGGCAGGAGCCAGGTGCTTCCTCCTGGTCTCCCATGCGGGTGCAGGGCCCAAGTACTTGGGCCATCCTCCACTGCACTCCCGGGCCACAGCAGAAAGCTGTCCTGGAAGAGGGGCAACGGAGACAGAATCTGGTGCCCCGACTGGGACTAGAACCCAGTGTGCCTGCGCCGCAAGGTGGAGGATTAGCCTAGTGAGCCGTGGCGCCAGCCTAAGCTTCTCTTTATGATAAAAAAATCTGATCAAAGCAGGTATAGAAGGAACATACCTCAACATAACAAAGGCCATATACAACAAATCACGATAGCCTAATACTGAATAGGAAAACGTAGAAAGCCTTCTCTATATTTCAGTGTTTTTCTTCTTCATACTATTTGTTGAACTCTTTTACTTAGTGTAGCATTAACCTTAAACGATCTTTGAGTAAACTAAAAGTAGATCTCAGTAAAAATTAAGATTGGAAATGGGAGAAGGAGGAGGAAGAAGGGTGAGAGCATGGACAGGAGAGAGGGAAACACTATGTTCCTAAATTTATATTATGAAATATATGAAACTTGTATAACTTACATAAACATTTTAAAAATTAAAAAATAAAAACAAACAGAAGATTTCAAAGAAGATAAGGACGGACACTTCCACCATCATTTATTATAGTACTTCAAGTCCTAGCCAGAAGAAAGAAGTAAAAAGCATTCAAGTTGCAAAGGAAGAAGTCCAATTGTCACTATTTGCAAACATCAGGGTTTTACATATGCAAAATCTTAAATCCTCACCTATTTTTTTTGAAATATTAGGACTAAAAAAATCAGCAAAACTGCAGGACACGCAGTCAACATATAAAAATTAATAGTGTTGTTATCGAACAATAGTAAATTATCTGAAAAAGATATCAACTCCCTTTCTAATTGCTAAAACACATACTAGTAATAAATTTATAGAAAGAGGTAAAAGATATCTAAAATGAAAACTGCAAATCGCTGGTAAAACAAATCAAAGAGGAACAAAGAAATGGATAGACTTCCATGTCCATGGACTGGTAGACTCAATATTGTTAAATTGTATACTACCCAAAGAGATTTAATGATTGAATGAAATTTCTATCAAAATACCAGCGACATTTTTCACAGAACTATGAAAAAAAGCACTACCAAAATTATACAGAACCATAAAACACTCTGAATAAGTAAAGCATTCTTGAATAAAAAGACCAAGGCAGGAGGCATTATACTACCTGATTTTAAAACATACAATATCTGAAACAGCATGGCATTAGCATAAAAACACATAGATCAAAAACACAACATTGAGACTCTAAGAATAAACTCAAGCATCTCCAACTACTTTTTTTTTACAAAGTTGCTAAAAACACTTACAGCAAAAAGTATATAGTCTTTTCAATAAATGGTGCTAGGAAAGCTAGATATTCCCCAGCAAAACTAGATAGCCCTATCTCTCACAATATACAGAAATAACTTAAGGACATTTGTGTGGTACAGTGGTTGAAGATGTCACTTGGGGTGCCAACACTCCATACAAAAGTGCCAGGGTTTGAGTCCTGGCACTCACAATTCCAACTTCCTACTACATACCCTGGGAGGCAGCAGGGATTGACTCAGTATGCGGGTCCCTTCCACCCACGTGTGAGACCTAAATTGAATTCTTGGCCCCTGTTTTTTTCTTGGCTCTGGAGTAAGCTAGCAGATGGGGTTTCTCTCTCTCTCTCCTTGTCTTCCAAATGAATTAAATAAATAATATATTTTAAGAAATATCAAGACGAAATTGATTGAAGACCTAAATGTAAGATCTTAATATTTGACGCTTCTGGCCGGCGCCGCGGCTCACTAGGCTAATCCTCCGCCTTGCGGCACCGGCATACAGGGTTATAGTCCTGGTCGGGGCGCCGGATTCTGTCCCGGTTGCCCCTCTTCCAGGCCAGCTCTCTGCTGTGGCCCGGGAGTGCAGTGGAGGATGGCCCAAGTCCTTGGGCCCTGCACCCCATGGGAGACCAGGAGAAGCACCTGGCTCCTGGCTTCGGATCAGCGCTGTGCACCGGTCGCGGCAGCCATTGGAGGGTGAACCAATGGCAAAAGGAAGACCTTTTTCTCTGTCTCTCTCTCTCACTGTCCACTCTGCCTGTAAAATATATATATATATATATATATATATATATTTGATGCTTCTGAAACGAATCAGAGGAGAGATCATTCAGGACATTGAATTGAACAAGGTTCTTCCAAATTAGACTCCCAAAGCACGGGAAACAAAAGCAAAAATAGACAAATGGCATTTCATAAAACTAAAAAGCATTTTCATAGCAAAGGAAACAACAGACTTACTAGACCACCTACGGAATAGGAGAAATGTTTACAAATTGTACATCTGACAAAGGGTTAATAATGAGACTGTATAAGGAACTCAAACAATTCCATAGCAAAACCAAACAAAAACTAAATAATTCAGCAATAATTTAGAAATTGTGAATGGGTGGCCGGCGCCGTGGCTCAATAGGCTAATCCTCTGCTTTGCGGCGCCGGCACACCAGGTTCTACTCCTGGTCCGGGCGCCGAATTCTGTCCCAGTTGCCCCTCTTCCAGTCCAGCTTTCTGCTGTGGCCAGGGAGTGCAGTGGAGGATGGCCCAGGTCCTTGGGCCCTGCACCGCTTGGGAGACCAGGAGAATCACCTGGCTCCTGGCTTTGGATCAGCATGATGTGCAGGCCGCAGCGCGCTGGCCGCGGTGGCCATTGGAGTGTCTCTCACTGTCCACTCTGCCTGTCAAAAAAAAAAATTGTGAATGGGGGAAATATATATTTGCTAAAGGAAGATACACAAATGGACAGATACACAAATGGACAATAGGCACATGGAAAAAATACTCAATATTAGTAATCATCAGACAACCCAAAACCATAATGAACTATCACCTCACTCTAGACTATTATCAAAAATACAAAAGAATCAAATGCTGGTGAGGATGTAGGGAAAAGAGAACACTTGCACATTGTTGGTGGGAATGCAAAGTAGTATAGCTATTGTGGAAAACACTACAGAGGTTTTTCAACTGAAAATAGAACTAGCACACGATCTAGTAACCCTACTACTAGGTGTGTAATTAAGGAAGATGAAATTACTCCATGGAGGAGACATTTACACTCCTGTATTTAGGGCAGCACTGTTTGCAACATATAAGACTTGGAAACAAGTGTCTGTTGACTGCTAAATGGATCAGGAAACATGGTATGTCAATAGTGTACACCCCTCAGCCATTGAAGGGATGAAATGCTGTCATTTGCACAAGACCAGTGGAATGAATGTCATTATGTTAGAATAAGGCAAGTACAGAAAGACAAGTACTGAATGATCTCACCTATGTGTAATCTACAAAAGTTAATCTCATAAAAGATGAGTTTTATAATGGCAGTTAATAGGTGCTGATGAGAAAGCCGGGGAAGGAGAGATGGAAAAAGGTTGATGACAAAGTACTGAGTTAGAGTTAGATATGTGTAATAATTCTAGTATGCTATTGCATGGTAAGGTCACTATAATTAATGATCATTTATGTTATATCTCTCTAGGAAAAAAAAAAATAGAGAAGACTTTGAATATCCCCACCACAAAGAAATGTTAAATACTTGAAGAGATAGATATGTCTACCCTGATGGGACATAATACTGTTTATACATGTGTAGGGATATCATGTTGATTAAGAAGAAAAAAGAAAAATCTTACATAAATAAATAAGTTTGATATCCAAAAATTTATATTTTATTTATATAGGATCAAAACTTTATTTTTATATTGGGTTATAATTAAATATTCATTCCAGTGATATGTGTAAATGGTGAAAAACATTTGAAAAGTAAACAGTTCATTCAAAATCTTTTTACATACACGTTTTACAGAGATGATGTGTATTTAGCAATTTCTGTACATGATATATGAATGAAAACTGCTATAGTGTGAGTTAAATTATATTTGTGGGATATGTCACTGGTTCATATTTATAACAGAATTTATAAAAGACATGGCTTACTTTTTCATTTATTTGCAAGCACTAATCTTTGTACTTGTACTTAAAACAAAATATAAGAAATCTTGTACCTTTTCAGGATATGCCTTTCACTCAAAAATTGTTGGAAATATCACAAAGAAATTGAAACATCCACAGAGAGAGAATAAGAGACAGAACAATTCTCTCTAGTTGAATCAGTTTTAAGCAATTAAATATTCATTTTGTGCTTTTCATTTAGTTTTATGCATTAAAATGGCTTATTTACATTTATTTAACTTTAAATTTTACCAGGGGTCTTTGCTCAGGCAGATTGTTTTACAGGGCAAAGCAACTATGCCCCACTGGTGTGATTTGTTAGAAAATCAGTCAGTGATTTTGACAATGCTAACACAAAAAAAAACATTAAAAACTCAATTGGCAGTTATCAACATTTTGCCTTTGGCAAATTTGGCAGCAGTCTTCTGTTTGGGATATCATAGCAATGCCATTCAAGAGGCAATTTATAAAGAACGAAAAACAGTGTCAAATCATAGCTGGAGAAAACAAAACCACCAAATGAGTAACAAGTATACTATTCTTTTTTTCGTCTTGTACTCCTTTTCTAGGTTATAGTTCTGCAAAAATAATTTATTCATAATTCATTCACATTCAACTAGCTGAATTAGTGATGGCAATGATATTCATGAGAATATTGAATACAGATCCAAATATGTATATATATATATATATAGAGAGAGAGAGAGAGAGATAAACATATCTATATATATATATATCTACACGTATGTAAGCACGCACACATGTATACACACACACATATATATAAATATATATATATATTGCTGAGTTTCATACATAAAGTAAGGTGATGCTTTCAACTTAAGTTTATGTGCTCTCTGATGTCAAATACACTTTTATATTCACTTTATAAATAGTTCAAAGAACATTTGAATCCTAGGAATATTTTTATAATGTCATAACAATTAGATTGAATGTATTATCAGAGTGTGAGTAGTTATAGTTAATGGCATTTTAATGTTCTTTATGTTGTCAGTGTGAATCACAATTACGGGTATTTTCTCTTCTGAGACCAGTATTAACCTCCAATTTCAGTCTTTGAATGTGCTTCTAGACTCTGGTAACAGGATGTAGAGTTTTAGAAATTGTCTCCTTACAAATTTCCTCCTTTCTTCTCACATGGAGAGAACATTATTATGACAATCAATTGTGAACATAGAGACATATATTGCTTTGAAAAATGACCAGTTTTACCCAGACAATCAGACTAGTAATTTTCTCTTTCTCTTCTTTTTTATTTTGTTTTCAGTGTCAAAAGACAGATGGGAAAAGTCATACCAATATCAGACTTAGGCAATGATAGACCCTGTTGCTAATTCATAATTACTCTTCTTGCAATTATCAGTGCTTCAAAACACTATGAATGCTATGTATGTGTTTTAGGTTGACAAAAATATCATTCTTGTTTACAAAATTGTCATAGTTTTGAGGGAGAAGAAATTTTAAACATATATATGATTGATTATATGATATATATAAACAATGTATTGCCTTCTTGTTGGAGGTTTAAGCAAACCTGCCCTTGTCACATTTAGATAGAGTTAAGTTTTCCTTCACATTTTCAAGCAGTCATGTGAGTTATTTGGACCAAAGTGAGCAGAGGCTACAATTTCCCAGGTCTGAGTTTTGACTGTGAAATCTTCAGTATCAATCTTCAGTATCAGTCTCAGAAGATGTGAAGAAACAAATTCAATAGCTGACCTTCAAATGACTATAAGTAATATAATCTGGAAATAAATAGCCTAAAATAAGTACTGAGATTTTAGAATTATTTATTAATGAAACAAACCTGTGTGACATATTATAAGTTATCCATATTCAATTCTATTTCTTTTATTTAAAAATTACTCATATAAAATAATTTCATTTATTTCATATAAACAATTTTAAGAGCATAATGATACTTCCTGCCCTACCCTTCCTCATTCCCACCCTCCCTCTTCCTTCTTTTCGTATTTTTCTTTGAATTGTTACAAAGACATATTTTCAGTATACTTTATAATCACAAGCTTAACCTTCCTCTAAATGAAAAAATTCAACAATAAGTAGAAAAATCACTGTTCCTCAGGATTACAGACACGGGCAATAAATAATATCCAAACTGGATGTTCAATTCTAGAAATTCAATGTTCAAAACTAGGTATTCAATGTTCAATTCCATTTAAAAATAAGAACAATCTGCAAATAAAATGTTTATGTATATATAAAATCTTTAAGGTGTCACTCATAAATAAATGTCCTCCTAATGGTAAATGTCATTCATGCAATAGAAATAATCCAAGTAATCACATTTACTAGGATTGTAAAAATAATTATGCTTGATCATAATCTGATTTCTACAGAACAAGGTAGAGTTTAAGTTATAGATGTATCTGTTCAACCTGTATGTATTATTTATTTCACAACTGTATTCTGTCTGTTGAAAAATTAATCATTTTGATATTGGTCTTTCTCTGCACCATTCACACACACAAAAACCTTATTATATTAGCTATCCTCAATTCATACTAAATCACACAACCAATGTATTTAATCACTACTGATAGAGTTTTTAATGGGATAGCAAATGAAATCTTAACTATGTTTCCCATAAATGGGACCATGAATTAAGAAGAAATTTAAGAAATCTAGTAACACATGAAGTATTACTCCTTCCTTGTATAGTGGTGAGTTTGCGTCCACTATTGAGCTTCTTCTGATTATCAGAGTTGTTTACTAAAAAGTCATGTTCTGGGGAACTTGAAGAGAAATTAATTTTTTGAAATATGTTTTTTGCTTCCTAAATCATGATATTGGTCAAATCAAATAAAAAGAATTTTTAAGGCAATCATGTCCTTCACTGCCTTTCACATTCATCCTACTATGACTTCATGCTCCTCCGAGGTTTCATTATCAATATTAACCAATCGTAATGAATACTACTGAAATTTTCCCAGTACAATATTTTCGGTGATTATAACTGGAAAATACTAGATACTTTTAAAAGTTTGAATCACAAATCTTAATTTTTTCCATGTTTGCTATGGTTTCCCCATTCAGGTTTTCTCATTTTATCCTTTACTCAAATCCATATTGCCACTCAAAATTTTTACTTTCAATTCAAACACGGTTATAATAGAAATTTGGAATTTATTTGTTAATAAATATGTACAGACCTACATATAAACTCACTAGATAACAGGCAAACTAATAATCCTAGTTAATACTTAAATATACAAATGTGTATATATGTACACATGTTAATGATTTATTAATATTAAAAATAAAAATTTATTTAAAGCAAGGTACAAAATGATTATACATACATGAGAAATTGTTATGCTACATTATACTGTATGTCAGGAGTACATTTTGTCATTTATTTGATTGTAAAAAACACATGAACCAATTCTTTTATTATTTTAATAAATTTTTTTTCTGAAGATTTATTTATGTATTTATTTGAAAGTCAGAATTGCACAGAGGCAGAGAGAGAGAGGGAGAGAGAGAGAGAGAGAGATGTCTTCCATCCACTGTTTCACTCCCCAGGGAGATCACATGATATTTGTCCCTTTGGCACTGGCTTAATTCACTTAGCATAATGTTTTCCTGATTCCTCCATCTTGTTGCAAATGACCGGGTTTCATTGATTATGACTGCTGTATAGTATTCTATAGAGTACATGATCAATAATTTCTTTATCAGGTCTACTGTTGATGGGAATTTGGGTTGGTGCCAGGTCTTAGCTATTGTGAATTGAGCTGCAATAAACATTAATGTGCAGACAGCTTTTTTTGTTTGCCAATTTAATTTCTTTTGGGTAAATTCCAAGGAGTGGGATGGCTGGGTAGAATGCTAGGGTTATATTCAGGTTTCTGAGGAATCCCCAGACTGACTTCCATAGTGGCTTAACCAGTTTGCATTCCCACCAACAGTGGGTTAGTGTCCCTTTTTCCCCACATCTTCTCTAGCATCTATTGTTGGTAGATTTCTGAAAGTGAGCCATTCTTTTTTTTTAACTTTTATTTAATGAATATAAATTTCCAAAGTACAGCTTATGGATTACAATGGCTTCCCCCACATACTGTCCCTCCCACCCACTACCCTCCCCTTTCCCACTCCCTCTCCCCTTCCATTCACATCAAGATTCATTTTCGATTATCTTAATATACAGAAGATCAGCTTAGTATACATTAAGTAAGGATTTCAACAGTTTGCTCTCACACAGAAACATAAAGTGAAAAATAATAGATGATTTTTTTTAAATGATGATGAAATCAGATCAGACCTATTGTCATGTTTAATCCCAGTGAGAGTCAAGTTGGGAGTTGATAATTTCTTTTTTTTTTTTTTTTTTACAGAGGATCAGTTTAGTATACATTAAGTAAAGATTTCAACAGTTTGCACCCCCATAAAAACACAAAGTGAAATATATTGTTTGAGTACTCATTATAGCATTAAATCTCAATACACAGCACGTTAAGGACAGAGATCCTACATGAGGAGTAAGTGCACAGTGACTCCTGTTGTTGACTTTACCAATTGACACTCCTGTCTATGGCATCAGTAGTCTCCCTATGCTCTGGTCATGAGTTTCCAAGGCTATGGAAGCGCTCTGAGTTCTCCGACTCTTATCTTGTTTAGACAAGGTCATAGTCAAAGTGGAGGTTCTCTCCTCCCTTCAGAGAAAGGTACCTCCTTCTTTGAAGACCTGTTCTTTCCACTGGGATCTCACTCGCAGAGATCTTTTGCCAGAGTGTCTTGGCTTTCCATGCCTGAAATACTTTCATGGGCTTTTCAGCCAGATCCGAATGCCTTTAGGGCTGATTCTGAGGCCAGAGTGCTATTTAGGACATCTGCCATTCTATGAGTCTGCTGAGTATCTCACTTCCCATATTGGATCACTCTCCCCTTTATTTATTCTATTGGTTAGTGTTAGCAGGTACTAGACTTGTTTATGTGCTCCCTTTGACTCTTAGTCCTTTCATTATGATCAATGGTGAACTGAAATTGATCACTTGGAATAGTGAGATGGCATTGGTACATGCCACCTTGATGGGATTGAATTGGAATCCCCTGTTATGTTTTTAACTCTGCCATTTGGGGCAAGTCAGCTTGAGCATGTCCCAAATTATACATCTCTTCCCTCTCTTATTCCCACTCTTATGTTTAACAGGGATCACATTTCAGTTAATTTTTAACACTTAAGAATAACTGTGTATTAATTACAGAATTAAACCAGTCATATTAAGTAGAACAGACAAAAAAACTACTAAGAGGGATAATGTATTAAGTTGTTCATTAACAGTCAGGGCTATGCTGATCAAGTCACCGTTTCCCATAGTGTCCGTTTCACTTCAGGAGGTTTCTTTTTGGTGTTCAGTCAGTTGTCACCGATCAGGGAGAACATATGGTATTTGTCCCTTTGGGACTGGCTTATTTCACTCAGCATGATGTGTTCCAGATTCCTCCATTTTGTTGCAAATGACTGGATTTCATTGTTTCTTACTGCGGTATAGTATTCTAAAGAGTACATACCCCATAATTTCTTTATCCAGTCTACCGTTGATGGGCATTTAGGTCGGTTCCAAGTCTTAGCTATTGTGAATTGAGCTGCAATAAACATTAGGGTGCAGACCTCTTTTTTGTTTGCCAATTTAAATTCCTTTGGGTAAATTCCAAGGAGTGGGATGGCTGGGTCGAACGGTAGGGTTATCTTCAGGTTTCTGAGGCATCTCCAGATTGACTTCCATAGTGGCTTGACCAATTTGCATTCCCACCAACAGTGGGTTAGTGTCCCTTTTTCCCCACATCCTCGCCAGCATCTGTTGTTGGTAGATGTCTGAATGGAGCCATTCTAACCGGGGTGAGGTGAAACCTCATTGTGGTTTTGATTTGCATTTCCCTGATTACTAATGACCTTGAACATTTTTTCATGTGCCTGTTGGCCATTTGGATTTCCTCTTTTGAAAAAAGTCTATTGAGGTCCTTGGCCCATCTCTTAATTGGGTTGTTGTTTTTGTTTTTGTGGAGTTTCTTGATCTCTTTGTAGATTCTGGTTATTAACCCTTTATCTGTTGCATAGTTTGCAAATATTTTTTCCCATTCTGTAGGTTGCGTCTTCACTCTCCTGACTGTTTCTTTTGCAGTACAGAAATTTCTCAATTTGATGCAATCCCAATAGTTAATTTTGGCTTTGACTGCCTGTGCCTCCCGGGTCTTTTCCAGAAACTCTTTGCCTGTGCCAATATCTTGAAGGGTTTCTCCAATGTTCTCTAGTAACTTGATGGTGTCAGGTCATAGATTTAGGTCTTTAATCCATGTTGAGTGGATTTTTGTGTAAGGCGTAAGGTAGGGGTCTTGCTTCATGATTCTGCACATGGAAATCCAATTTTCCCAGCACCATTTATTGAATAGACCGTCCTTGCTCCAGGAATTGGTTTTAGATCCTTGATCAAATATAAGTTGGCTGTAGATGTTTGGGTTGATTTCTGGTGTTTCAATTCTGTTCCATTGGTCTATCCATCTGTTTCTGTACCAGTACCATGCTGTTTTGATTACAACTGCCCTGTAGTATGTCCTGAAATCTGGTATTGTGATGCCTCTGGTTTGTTTTTGTTGTACAAGATTGCTTTAGCTATTTGAGGTCTCTTGTGCCTCCATATAAATTTCAGCACCAATTTTTCCAGATCTGAGAAGAAGGTCTTCGGTATCTTGATTGGTATTGCATTGAATTTATAAATTGCTTTTGGGAGAATGGACATTTTGATGATATTGATTCTTCCAATCCATGAGCATGGAAGATTTTTCCATTTCTTGGTATCCTCTTCTATTTCTTTCTTTAAGGTTTTGTAATTTTCATCGTAGAGCTCTTTAACGTCCTTGGTTAAGTTTATTCCAAGGTATTTGATTGTTTTTGTAGCTATTGTGAATGGGATTGATCTTAGAAGTTCTTCCTCAGCCATGGCATTGTCTGTGTATACAAAGGCTGTTGATTTTTGTGCATTGATTTTATACCCTGCTACTTTGCCCAACTCTTCTATGAGTTCCAATAGTCTCTTAGTAGAGTTCTCTGGGTCCCCTAAATAAAGAATCATGTCATCTGCAAAGAGGGATAGTTTGAGTTCTTCCTTCCCAATTTGTATCCCTTTAATTTCTTTTTCTTGCCTAATAGCCCTGGCTAGAACCTCCAGAACTATATTGAATAGCAGTGGTGAGAGTGGACATCCCTGTCTGGTCCCAAATCTCAGTGGAAATGCTTCCAACTTTTCCCCATTCAATAGGATGTTGGCTGTGGGTTTTTCATAGATTGCTTTGATTGTATTGAGGAATGTTCCTTCCAAACCCAGTTTGCTTAGAGTTTTCATCATGAACGGGTGTTGTATTTTATCAAATGCTTTCTTGGCATCTATTGAGATAATCATATGGTTTTTCTTCTGCAGTCTGTTAATGTGGTGTATCACATTGATTGTCTTGCGCACATTAAACCATCCCTGCATACCAGGGATGAATCCCACTTGGTCTGGGTGGATGATCTTTCTGATGTGTTGTTGCATTCTATTGGCGAGAATTTTATTAGGATTTTTGTGTCTATGTTCATCAGGGATATTGGTCTGTAATTCTCTTTCAGTGCTGCATCTTTTTCTGGCTTAGGAATTAAGGTGATGCTGGCTTCATAGAAAGAATTTGGGAGGATTCCCTCTTCTTCGATTGTTCTGAATAGTTTGAGAAGAATTGGAGTTAGTTCTTCTTTAAATGTCTGATAGAATTCAGCAGTGAATCCATCTGGTCCTGGGCTTTTCTTTGTTGGGAGGGCCTTTATTACTGCTTCAATTTCTGTCTCAGTTATGGGTCTGTTTAGGTTTTCTATGTCTTCCTGGTTCAATTTAGGTAGGTTGCATGTGTCCAGGAATCTATCCATTTCTGATAGGTTTCCCTGTTTGCTGGCATACAAGTCCTTGTAGTAATTTCGGATGATTCTTTTTATTTCTGTGGTGTCTGTTGTTATGTTTCCTTTTTCATCTCTGATTTTATTGATTTGGGTCTTTTCTCTTCTTTTTTTAGTTAGTTGGGCCAATGGGGTGTCAATTTTGTTTATTTTTTCAAAAACCAGCTCCTCGTTTGGCTGATTTTTTGGAATGTTTTTCTTGATTCAATCCTGTTGATTTCTTCTCTGATTTTAATTATTTCTCTTCTCCTACTAGATTTGGGTCTGGTTTACTGTAGGTTTTCTAGATCCTTGAGGTGAATTGAAAGCTCATCTATTTGGTGCCTTTCAAATTACATTGATAATTGTTATATCTTCCTGTTGAATTGATCCCTTAATCATTATGTAGTGTCCCTCTTTGTCTCTCTTAATGGTTTTTGTGGTAAAGTTTATGTTGTCTGATATTAAGATGGCTACGCCCGCACTTTTTTCATTTCTGTTGGCATGGTGTATCTTTATTTCACCTTCATTCACAAATGAGAGCTTTGCAGGATATAATATTCTGGGCTGGCAGTTGTTCTCTCTTAGTACCTGGGCTATATCTCGCCATTCCCTCCTAGCTTGCAGGGTTTCTGATGAGAAGTCAGCTGTGAGTCTGATTGGAGATCCTCTGAGAGTAATCTGACGTTTCTCTCTTGCACATTTTAGGATCTTTTTTTTATGTTTCACTGTGGAGAGTTTAATTACAACGTGTCGTGGTGAGGATCTCTTTTGGTCGTGTTTATTAGGGGTTCTGTGAGCTTCCTGTACTAGGATTTCTCTGTCCTTCTCCAAACCTGGGAAATTTTCTGCTAATATCTCACTAAAAAGGCCTTCTAATCCTTTCTCCCTCTCCATGCCTTCAGGAACTCCTAGTACCCGAATGTTGGGTTTTTTAATAGTATCCTGAAGATTCCCGACAATATGTTTTAGATTCCTAATTTCCTCTTCTTTTCTTTCGTCTGACTGTATCCTTTCCTGTTCTCTGTCTTCTAAGTCTGATATTCTCTCTTCTGCTTCACCCATTCTGTTTGTAAGGCTCTCTATTGTGTTTTTCATTTGATCTATTGAATTCTTCACTTCAGTCACTCTCCCATTTCCTGTTGTACTAGTTGTTTCGTTTCATTTTGATTCCTCCTTAATATTTCATTTTCATGAGAGAGATTTTCTATCTTGTCCATTAAGGATTTCTGTAGTTCAAGAATTTGTTTTTGAGAACTTCTTAATGTTCTTATCAATTTTTTGAGATCTGCTTCTTGCATTTCTTCTATATCATCATCCTCATAATCTTGAATTGGGGTGTCTTTTTCATTTGAGGGCATCATGGTGACTTCCTTGTTTTTATTACCTTGGTTTTTGCGTTTGTTATTTGGCATATTGGAGATAATTGGTTTCTTCACTGTGGTGCTTTTTCTTGTTATACTATGACTCTAGATTAAGTGGACTATCTGTTTTTGATGGAGCCTTAGGGCTTGAGATGGGTGTGGCCTGAGAGCTCTGTTTGGTGTGCCAAAGGTGACACTCCCAGGTTAGGCGTGGTAAACCTCTCTCTCTCTCTCTCTTTCTTTTTTTTTGATTCAAAAGGGAAGTTATTCTGCACAGCTGAACGAAGTTGGAGGTAGTTAGCAGGCAAATGATATACCCACAGGAGCCAGAGATCAGAAGCTCTTTTCCAAGGACCACACAGGGAATCTGTTCGGCCCTCAGAGTGGGCTCAAATTCTCCTTCAGTCTCCCACTGGGTTGCCAAAGTTACGGAATTGTAGCGTCTCTGGAGAGTGCTCACGTGAATTCCGTGAGTTCTCTCCCCCACCGTCTCTTTTTTCACAGTCTCAGTTCAGTAGCACCACAAATTTACTAGGTCCTAATCTCCTGTTAATTTGCCCCGCCCAGAGTCAGGTTTTTCTGCTAGGTTCAGGGCCGGTGCAGACCTGAGGTCTCTCTGCTTATGACATATGTCCAAGATGGCGCCTTCTCTTTGTCTTGCTCGCCCTTGAGAGGTGAGCGGAGAGAGAGAAACCCATGTCCGTACCAGTCACCTTTTTTTTTTTTTCCTCTCTCTCTCTTCCAGTTAGCCTGGTGAAGTCCCCCCCCCCCCGGGGGGTCATTCCCTCTAGTCTCCTCTCTCCGCTTGCCTGCCGGTGTCTCGGGCTATTGAGGTTCGGCTCACCTCGCATTCCAGCGGCTCGGTCCCACGGCTGGGCTTGCGCAGCTCAGTCCCGCGGCTCGGCTTCCGCGGCTGGGTCCCGCGGCTCGGCTTCCGCGCAGTGGGCGACCTTGTTCTCCCAGTAGGTCCTCCGATTCACGACCACTCAATCCAGAAGGGTTTCCTCTGCAATATTTTCCTGGTTCTTTTTTCTGAGGCTACCGTAACTCCCCTTTTATTAAACTAAATTTTCCCGGACTATCGGTGCGCGCCCTCACTATTCCGCCATCTTTGCTCCGCCCCCGAAAGTGAGCCATTCTAACCGGGGTGAGGTGAAACCTCACTGTGGTTTTGATTTGCACTTCCCTGATTGCTAGTGACCTTGAACAGTTTTTCATGTGCCTGTTGGCCATTTGGATTTCTTCTTTTGAAAAATGTCTTTTGAGGTCCTTGGGCCATCTCTTAAGAGGGTTGTTTGTTTTGATGTTGTGGAGTAACTTGATTTCTTTGTAGTTTCTGGTTATTAACCCTTTATCTGCTGCATAGTTTGCAAATATTTTTCCCAATTCTGTAGGTTGCCTCTTCACTCTCCTGACTGTTTGTTTTGCAGTACAGAAACTTCTCAATTTAATGCAATCCCAATAGTTAACTTTGGCTTTGACTGCCTGCACATCCAGGGTCTTTTCTAGGAAATATTTGCCGGTACCTATATCTTGCAGGGTTTTGCCAATGCTCTCTAGTAATTTGATGGTGTCAGGTCGTAGTTTTAAGTCTTTAATCCATGTTGAGTGAATTTTTGTGTAAGGTGAAAGGTAGGGACTCGCTTCATGATTCTGCATGTGGAAATCCAATTTTCCCAGCACCATCTATTGAATAAACTGTCCTTACTCCAGGGATTGGTTTTAGATCCTTGATCAAATATAAGTTGGTTATAGATGTTTGGGTTGATTTCTGGTGTTTCAATTCTGTTCCATTGGTCTATCCTTCTGTTTCTGTACCAGTACCATGCTGTTTTGATTACAACTGCCCTGTAGTATGTCCTGAAATCTGGTATTGTGATGCCTCCGGCTTTGTTTTTGTTGTACAAGATTGATTTAGCTATTCGAGGGACCTGTGTCTCCATATGAATTTCAGCATCATTTTTTCCAGGTCTGAGAAGAATGTCTTCGGTATCTTGATTGGTATTGCATTGAATGTATAAATTGCTTTTGGGAGAATGGACATTTTGATGATATTGATTCTTCCAATCCATGAGCATGGAAGATTTTTCCATTTCTTGGTATCCTCTTCTATTTCTTTCTTTAAGGTTTTGTAATTTTCATCGTAGAGCTCTTTAACGTCCTTGGTTAAGTTTATTCCAAGGTATTTGATTGTTTTTGTAGCTATTGTGAATGGGATTGATCTTAGACGTTCTTTCTCAGCCATGGCATTGCCTGTGTATACAGAGGCTGTTGATTTTTGTGCATTGATTTTATATCCTGCTACTTTGCCGAACACTTCTATGAGTTCCAATAGTCTCTTAGTAGAGTTCTTTGGGTCCCCTAAATAAAGAATCACATCATCTGCAAAGAGGGATATTTTGAGTACTTCCTCCCCAATTCTTACCCCTTTAATTTCTTTTTCTTGCCTAATAGCTCTGGCTAAAACTTCCAGAACTATATTGAATAGCAGTGGTGAGAGTGGGCATCCCTGTCTGGTACCAGATCTCAGTGGAAATATTTCCAACTTTTCCCCATTCAATAGGATGTTGTCCGTGGGTTTTTCATAGATTGCTTTGATTGTATTGAGGAATGTTCCTTCCATACCCAGTTTGCTTAGAATTTTCATCATGAAAGGGTGTTGTATTTTATCAAATGCTTTCTCTGCATCTATTGAGATAATCATATGGTTTTTCTTCTGCAGTCTGTTAATGTGGTGTATCACATTGATAATTTTGCAAACATTGAACCATCCCTGCATACAAGGGATGAATTCCGCTTGTTCTGGGTGGATGATTTTACTGATGATTCTATTGGCCAGAATTTTATTGAGGACTTTTGCATCTATGTTCATCAGAGATATTGGTCTGTAATTTTCTTTCAATGCTGCATCTTTTTTCAGCCTAGGGATTAAGGTGATGCTGACTTCATAAAAGGAATTTGGGAGGATTCCCTCTTTTTGATTGTTTTGAATAGTTTGAGAAGAATTGGAGTTAGTTCTTCCTAAATGTCTGGTAGAATTCAGCAGTGAATCCATCTGGTCCTGGGCTTTCCTTTGTTGGGAGGGCCTTTATTACTGCTTCAATTTCTGTCTCAGTTATGGGTCTGTTTAGGTTTTCGATGTCTTCCTGGTTCAATTTAGGCAGGTTGTAGATGTCCAGGAATCTATCCATTTCTGATGGATTTCCCTATTTGCTGTCATACAAGTCCTTGTAGTAATTTCTGATGATTCTTTTTATTTCTGTGGTGTCTGTTGTTACGTTTCCTTTTTCATCTCTGATTTTATTGATTTTGGGTCTTTTCTCTTCTTTTTTTAGTTAATTGGGCCACTGGGGTTTCAATTTTGTTTATTTTTTCAAAAAACCAGCTCCTTCATTTGGCTGATTTTTTGTAATTTTTTTTATTCAATCCTGTTGATTTCTTCTCTGATTTTAATCATTTCTCTTCTCCTACTGTATTTGGGTCTGGTTTGCTGCAGTTTTTCTAGATCCTTGAGATGAACTGAAAACTCATTTATTTGGTGCCTTTCCAATTTCTTGATGTAGGCACCAATTGCTATAAACTTTCCTGTTAACATTGCTCTTGCTGTATCCCATAAGTTTTGGTATGTTGTGCTATTATTCTCATTTGCTTCCAGAAGTGTTTGATTTCTCTTTTGATTTCTTCGATGACCCATTGTTCATTCAGGAGCATGTTGTTCAATCTCCATGTGTTTGCATATGCTCTAGGGATTCCTGAGTTGCTAATTTCCAACTTCATTCCTTTATGGTCTGAGAAGCTGCATGATATGATTCTAATTCTTTTGAATTTGCTAACTGCTTTATGGCCTAGTATGTGGTCAATCCTAGAGAAGGTTCCATGTACTGCTGAGAAGAATGTAAATGCTTTATGTGTAGGATGAAAAGTTCTGTAGGTATCTATTAGATCCATTTGGGCTATAGTGTTGTTTAAATCTACTGGCTCCTTGTTGATCTTCTGTCCTGTGGATCTGTCTATTTCTGATAGTGGAGTATTGAAGTCCCCCAGTACTATTGTATTTGAGTCTAAGTCTCCCTTTAAGTTCCTTAACAAATCTTTTAGATAAACCGGTGCCCTGTAGTTAGGTGCATACACATTGATAATCGTTATATCTTCCTGTTGAATTGATCCCTTAATGATTATATAGTGTGCCCCTTTGTCTCTCTTAACAGTTTTTGTGTTAAAGTTTATGTTGTCCGATGTTAAGATGGCTACGCCCGCACTTTTTTCATTTCTGTTGGCATGGTATATCTTTTTCCAGCCTTTCACTTTCACTCTGTATGCATCTTTGTTGGAAAGATGTGTTTCTTGTAAGCAGCAAATAGATGGGTTTTGTTCCTTACCCCAATCAGCCAATCGGTGTCTTTAAACTGGACAGTTCAGGCCATTAACATTAAATGTGACTATTTTTTTTTTAAACTTTTATTTAATGCATATAAATTTCCAAAGTACGACTTATGGATTACAATGGCTTCCCCCCCATACAGTCCCTCCCACCCACAACCCTCCCCTTTCCCACTCCCTCTCCCCTTCCATTCACATCAAGATTCATTTTCGATTATCTTAATATACAGAAGATCAGCTTAGTATACATTAAGTATGGATTTCAACAGTTTGCTCCCACACAGAAACATAAAGTGAAAAATAATAGATGATTTTTTTAAATGATGATGAGATCAGAGCAGACCTATTGTCATGTTTAATCCCAGTGAGAGTCAAGTTGGGAATTGATAATTTTTTTTTTTTTTTTTACAGAGGATCAGTTTAGTATGCATTAAGTAAGGATTTCAACAGTTTGCACCCCCATAGAAACACAAAGTGAAATATATTGTTTGAGTACTCGTTATAGCATTGAATCTCAATACACAGCACATTAAGGATAGAGATCTTACATGAGGAGTAAGTGCACAGTGACTCCTGTTGTTGACTTTACCAATTGACACTCCTGTCTATGGCATCAGTAATCTCCCTATGCTCCAGTCATGAGTTTCCAAGGCTATGGAAGCGCTCTGAGTTCTCCGACTCTTATCTTGTTTAGACAAGGTCATAGTCAAAGTGGAGGTTCTCTCCTCCCTTCAGAGAAAGGTACCTCCTTCTTTGATGACCTGTTCTTTCCACTGGGATCTCACTCGCAGAGATCTTTTGCCAGAGTGTCTTGGCTTTCCATGCCTGAAATACTCTCATGAGCTTTTCAGCCAGCTCCGAATGCCTTTAGGGCTGATTCTGAGGCCAGAGTGCTATTTAGGACATCTGCCATTCTATGAGTCTGCTGAGTATCTCACTTCCCATATTGGATCACTCTCCCCTTTATTTACTCCATCAGTTAGCGTTAGCAGGTACTAGACTTGTCTATGTGACTATTGCTAAGTAGTAACTTTGCCCTGCAATTTGCCAAAATATTTTCTAATATATGCTTTGAATTCCCTGTGATCTTTTGCTGTGAGCTTTCCTTCCTTTACCTTCTTTCATATTGATGACTGTGTTTCTGTGTTTCTGTGTGCAACACATCTTTAAGTATCTTTTGCAGGGCTGGACAAGTGGCGACAAATTCTTTCAATTTCTGTTTGCTATGAAAGGTCTTTATTTCACCTTCATTCAAAAATGAGAGCTTTGCAGGATATAATATTCTGGGCTGGCAGTTTTTCTCTCTTATTACCTGGGCTATGTCTCGCCATTCCCTTCTAGCCTGTAGGGTTTCTGATGAGAAGTCTCCTGTGAGTCTAATTGGAGATCCTCTGAGAGTAATCTGACGTTTCTCTCTTGCACATTTTAGGATATTTTCTTTCTGTTTCACCGTGGTGAGTTTGATTACAACGTGTCGTGGTGAGGATCTCTTTTGGTCATGTTTACTAGGGGTTCTATGAGCTTCATGTACTAGGATGTCTCTGGCCTTCTCCAAATGCGGGAAGTTCTCTGCAAGTATCTCACTAAAAAGGCCTTCTAATCCTTTCTCTCTGTCCATGCCTTCAGGAACCCCTAGAACCTGAATGTTGGGTTTTTAAATAGTATCCATTAGATTCCCAACAATATTTTCAAGATTTCTAATTTCCTCTTCTTTTCTTTGGTTTGACTGTATACTTTCTTGTGCTCTGTCTTCTAAGTCTGATATTCTCTCTTCTGTTTCACTGACTCTGTTTTTAAGGCTCTCTAATGTGTTTGACATTTGATCTGTTGAGTTCTTCATTTCATTTTGAAATTTCTTCACTATCACACTTTCCTGTTCTACTAGTTTCTGCGTTTCATTTTGATCCCTCCTTAAGATTTCATTTTCTTGAAGGAGATTTTCTATCCTGTCCAGTAAGGAATTCCATACCTCAAGCATTTGTTTTTTTTGAAAACTTCTAATTGTTCTTATCATAAATTTTTTGAAATCCGTATCTTGCATTTCTTCCATCTCATCATTTTCATAATCTTGAATTGGGGTGTCTTGTTCATTTGGGGGCATCATGATGTCTTCCTTGTTCTTGTTTCCTTGATTTCTGCATTTGTTGCTTGGCATTGTGGAGATATCTTTGGATTCTTCGTCCCTTGCTGTGGTGTTTTTTTCTTGTTATGCCATGACTGTATTAAGTGGACTGCCTGCTTTTCATGGAGCCTTAGAGGCTTGAGATGGGTATGACCTGAGAGCTCTGTTTGTTTCCTCAGGGTTAAGGGTGTGCCAAAGGTGACACTCCCAGGTTAGGCGTGGTAAATCTCTCTCTCTCTCTTTCTTTCTTTTTTGATTCAAAAGGGAAATAATTCCACAGAGCTGAAAGGAATTGGAGGTAGTTAGCAGGCGAATGATATACCCATGGAGCCAGAGATTGATTGGAAGCTCTTTCCCAAGGACCACACAGGGAATCTGCTGCTCTCAGTGTGGGCTCAAATTTTCCTGCAGTCTCCCACTGGGTTGCCAAGGTTACTGAATTGTAGTATCTCTGTAGAGTACTCACGTGAATTCCATGAGTTCTCTCCCCCACCGTCTCTTTATTCACAGTCTCAGTTCATTAGCACCACACATTCACTAGGTCCTAATCTCCTGTAATTTCACCCCTCCCAGAGTCAGGTTTTTCTGCTTGGCTGAGGGCAGGTGCAGACCTGAGATCGCCCCGCTTATGACATATGTCCAAGATGGTACCTGCTCTTTGTCTTGCTCACCTTTGAGAGGTGAGCGGAGAGAGAGAAACTCGTGTCCATATCGGTCACTTTTTTTTTTTTCCTCTCTCTTCTAGTTAGCCTGGAGAACTTTCCTCCATGGGGTTTCAAGCCTCATTCCCTCTAGTCTCCTCTTTCCGCTTGCCCGCCAGTGTCTCTGGCTATTGAGGTTCGGCTCACCTCGCATTCCAGCACTGGTGTGTTGATTCTGCCGCTGGTGTCCCGAACTGTAGGCTCCCACACTCTCCACGCAGGTCCACTGTGAATCACTAGTTCCGGAAGAATTTCCTCTGCTGTTTCTTCCCCTACTCTTCCTTGAACCTGCAGTATCTCCACTTTTATTAAACTGTCTCTTCTGGGACTATCAGTGTGCTCCCTTCCTATTCCGCCATCTTGCCGCTCTCTGTCTATATTTTTAAAATTTTAGGTCGATAATCAGCAGATCGAGAAAAAATTAAAATGAAAATCAGGAGCCTGCGGTGTGTGTCGTGGCTAGTGGGGAGTCTCCAGAACATCAGCTACTCCACTTCTGATCCTGCTCCCTGTTAGTGGTCTGGGGAAAGCAGTGGAACATGGCCCAAGTCCTTTGGCTCCTGCACCCAAGTGGGAGACCTGGATGAAGCTCCTGGCTCCTGGCTTTGGGCTGGGTTTGTATTACAAAAGTTGTAATTTTACTAGATCATTGATGTTTTGTTACATACATGGGATATACATGCACACATAATATACTAAAGTCTAATAATTTTGGTTATCAAAAGAAGCTGCAAATAATAATGCTTTTCAAAATGTTCTTTCAGGTAGAATGGTAGTCAGTTTCTATAATAAAATCATAGCCAATTTAACTTGAGGTTCAATATTTTGGACTTTCACTACAATTTTCAGAAATATAAAGCAAGAAAATGTTTTTGTGGAGATCTAAATGTGCCTGATCATTAATAAACTTTATTTTTAAACTACCACGTTTACTATATTTAATTTGCTTTAAGCCATCTTGAATTTGAATTATATAGTCAGCATAATTATTGTAACAATTTTTCTAAAATTAATTGTCTAAAAATATGATTAATATTATGTAGTATGTATACATATAGGACAACCATTGTTGTATAATTTTATATCATTTAAAAATTAAAGTGGTCATTTGACATTCCAGACCCCAGTCACCCGCGTCCCATACCCAAGTACCTGACTTTGAGACTCGACTCTGACTCTGGTTCCACCTTCCTGCTAATGAACAACCTGAAGGCTGCAGTTGTTTCCTTCCACTCAATGGAAGACCTGGAATCAGTTCTGGGTTCCTGATTTCAGAACTATTGTGGGCACTTCTGGAGTGAACCAGTGGATAGGCGATCTTTCTATCTTTGTCTTTCAAATAAGTGAAAAAAAAAACATTTTAAATATTTTATTTGTTCATTTTTTACAAGATTTATTTTATTTATTTGAAGGGCAGAGTTAGAGAGAAAGGTATATACAAAGACAGAGAAGTCATCCATCTGCTGGTTCACTCCACAAATGGCCACAATGGTTGGAGATAGGAGCCAGGACATTCTTCCATGTCTCCCACGTGGTGCAAGGGCCCAAGGAGTTGGGCCATCTTCTGCTGCTCTCCCAGATGCATTAGGAGGGAGCTGGATCTGAAGTGTAGCAGTGCCCATATGGGATGCCAGCACTGCAGGCCAGGTGTTTTTGTTTTTGTTTTTGTTTTTGTTTTTGTTTTTGTTTTTTTGACAGGCAGAGTAGACAGTGAGAGAGTGAGACAGAGAAAAAGGTCTTCCTTTGCCATTGGACTAGAACCTGGGGTGCCGGCACCGCAGGTGGAGGATTAGCCTATTGAGCCATGACGCCAGCCATGCAGGCCAGGGTTTTAACCCACTATGCCACAGTGCCAGCCCCTAAATATTACTTTAAAGCAGTGAAGTTAAAAAAGTAAAAGGTAAAAATAAACATAATCCTTTTCTGAAAGAAAAGAAAAATGACAATATTATCTTGTGCAAAATATTGTGGTTGATGCAATCAGTTCACAACTTAAATCTAAAAGAAGAAAGCCAAATTAACACCCTTGATATTGAAATTTCATAACAAGATGAATGGAAGTATTGTGTTCTGGGTTATCAGTGTAAGAATTAAAGTTCTATAGAAAATCCAAGGACAGAAATGTGCATTAAAGACAAATTTAATAATTCCAGGACACAGATAAAAGAATTTGATTTATGTCAGATTTTCATTATCTTCAAATCTCTGGTGGAAATGGCATCAGAGAAATGTCCCTTTAAACATGAGAAATATTTTTCTATGATGATTTTCCCTAATCCAAGATGTAATGCCATTCTCTCATTTTATTAAGTAGACATAAAATTCACCAAATTATAGGGTGTCTTGTACATGTATTTTAGCATAGCTATACCAAATTACAAGTTCATTTAGAATTATATGTGTAAACTTTATTGATAATACAATCATACATGTAATTCTTTAGAGTATATATTTATAATATGTTAAAGAATGAGATAATGCATTAGAAAAACCTGACAAGGTATTTGTAATACAGTATCTTCTGTGAAAATAGTTTATATAGATTACTATTTCCAATTCATAAATATGGCACATGAAATAAATTACAAATCGCACAAATAACAAAATAAACATAACAAAAAGAAAGCAAATATAAATGTTTGATTTGTGCATACCACTGGTTTTGCACAATTTCATTATCATATAAATAGCTCACATATATAATCTTCTATGTGTTAATTCTGATAAATACAACAGTAAAAATTAAGATTAATAGAGTTTTCTCTGAAAGGTTTGCTGCAAGTTAAATCTACAGCACTTTTCAGCATGTTTATGGTGTACTCTGAAAAAGTTTTTGCATTCTATCGGTGATTTATAATATCTGCTTACTTTGTTTTTATAGACTGCTAAACTGCATGCTATTGCTTGTTTATTCTTGATACTTACATTTTTACAAGTTATGAATCTTAATTTGAGCTGAGCATAGAAGAACAAATTTAAAAATATTTTGAAGATATTTAAGAGATAACAATTAATACACATAAAAAGTAATAGACACTAAACTGAAGTCTATAGCTAGACTATCATTTTTATTTATTATTAATATCATTAATGATGTGATTTTTATTTTCTTAAATTAGTCCACCAATTTGATGAACATTTATCAAGTATCTTTGATTCATTGGCTATTGTTGAAGGAATTACATGAAGACTATAATGCATTCATATCTACTTGAAAAAAGGAAAGGAAATAACATAACTATTAATGCCATGATGCAATCAAGTTGTTTGCAGTACTGGAACATACAAGAGTTACTACTAACATAGATTGGAAACAAAGGAAGTCTTCTAAGAAAAAATTAAAAATAGCCCTCAAATCAATCCTTGAGAGATAAATTAATGTCAGGTTGACTGGGGTGTGGGTGGGGATTCTGAGAAAATGGAAATTATATCTACAAATAGAGAAATTGCAAGGTACCATAGTATGTTGTGGGGAGCAACTCGGACTAGACTGTTACTGGAATTAAGACTTATTCTATGCATCTGCTCTCCCACAATATGGCGCTGAGAAGGGAGTAACAACTTCTAAGCAGCTGCCTCTCGCCAACTTGAGTGATGACCTGCAGGAGCTGATCCTGCTCCTGATTGGAGGAGAGCAGCGTACTCGGCATGTGGGTAGCAGAGTTGGGATTGGTGGAAGAGGACTATAAAGGAGGAGAGAGACAACATGCACCGGGAACATCTAAAGGGAACACCTGAGCAGCCCCCGAGAGAGCCGGCTGGCGGTGTGCCGCTCCCCCACGGAAGTGGGGAAAGTGGCAGGGGGAACCGCCCTTCCACGGAGGTGGAAGGGTCGGTAGCCAACCCGGGAAGAACCAGCAGCAAACCCGGGGAGGGCCGAGCAGACCAAAGAACAGCTCAGGGTCCTGTGTCGTTCCTCCACGAAGAGGGGGAGCGACAGTATGTGTCTGAAAGTTGAAATACTTTCATATGCCAGAGTACTGAATGCTGGAGTGAGTATAACAGGAAATGTGGCTTGCATATTCAGTGAAGCTAAGATTGTAAATATTTGTAAATTTGTAGTAAAATAAAGATGCTTAACATTAAAGACAAAAGAGAGATACTAAAATGTTTCAAATAAAGCATAAAACATTATGCTAAAAAAATCAGAAGATCAATTTAACGTACACTTTGGAGGTAATGGAATGAGACATTATTGCTGAAGCCAAATTTTTGCAGACCTAAACAAAGAAAAAGAGCAAATTCAGTCAAATAGTTAGGGTCATATTAAAAGCTGATCAGTTGGATAGTAAGGAACTACATTGATCCCCAAATTCTATTAGGTAGTATTGTAATGCTGGATACTTTCAACTAGGTTTCCTTATAAATAATTCCTAGCAAAACAAACAATTGAACTCATAATCTTTACATAATGAATAAAGACATTTTGACATGCTACATTCCTTTCAAGTCATCATCATTTTCCATGCTGTCTCCCTTCAGTCATAGTTGCATTATCTAATTTATACGCAATAATTATCAGATGGTAGGCTGTTTGAATTTATTTAAATTAAAACTCATGAGTACATAAATTGGAATTCAATTTTCACTTTCAAAATATTTAACATTTCCCTTGACACAATATTATTTCAAATGTAGAATGCATGTTCATGTTTCTTTAATTACCCTGGTAGCGACCAACCAGTTTGATGTCATTTGTCTTGTACCATTTTCTTCTAGTTTCTCTTTCCATAGAACCCAGTCTCAGCCAAATCCAGGCTTAGTAGTTTTACTATGAATACTCAATATTTTAAAACTGCTCCTTCAGGAGAATTTTTACAGAAGTGCTACTGTTTTTCTTTAAATATTTTGTAGAATATACCAGAGAAAACATAGCTGTTGGAACTTTCTTCTCTGGAAGTTAACCCTGTACCTATAGAATAAAGAATTTCTCAAATTTCTCAGCAAAGAAATTTCTCAGCAAAAAATTATTGCTTTAAAAATTATTTATATATTTGGAAGGAAGCGTAACAGGAGAAGGAGGAGAGAGAGAGAGAGAGCGAGACTATGGGTGCAAGGGAGTGCTCATGAATAAACAGGACTGAGCCAGACTCCATTCAGGAGCCTGGAATTCCTAGAATAGGAATTTCCCATGCGTGTACAGGGGCCCAAGGACTGGGACTTCTACTGCTTTTCCAGGCCATAGTAGAGAACTGTATAGGAAGTAGAGCAGCCGGGACTCAAACTGGTACCTATATGTGATGCCGACACTACAGGTAGTGGCTTTACCCGCTAAGCCACAGTGCTGGACCCCATTGTACCCCCTTTTTTGACATGCAGAGTGGACAGTGAGAGAGAGACAGAGAGAAAGATCTTCCTTTATGGTTGGTTCACCCTCCAATGGTCACTGCAGCCGGCACACCATGCTGATCCGAAGCCAGGAGCCAGTGCTTCTCCTGGTCTCCCATGTGGGTGCGGGACCCAAGGACCTGGGCAATCCTCCACTGCCTTCCCGGGCCACAGCAGAGAGCTGGACAGGAAGAGGAGCAACCGGGACAGAATCTGGCACCCCGACTGGGACTAGAACCCCGTGTGCCGGTGCCGCAGGCAGAGGGTTAGCCTGTTGAGCCACGGCGCTGGTCCCATTGTACCCCTTTTAAAATTGAACATTCCTCTAGATATTCAATGTCAAAATTTTTTCAAGTATTTATTCCAGCTTCAGGACATTTACTCTGCAAAGGACCAATAGTAAACTGGCTTGGCTTTGCAAGTCGTATCACATGTATTGCACCTGTTCAACTTGGCCTTTGTAACATGAACATAGCCATAAACATAACATGAACATAGCCATAAACAATATACAATTTAATGAACATCAGTGTGTTCCAATATAAGGGAAACGCACAGACTTGGCCTGTATACTTTAGGCTGACTCTGTCACTGACTCTTCCCCCTCCTCTCTCAGTCATATCTAGGTTATGCTATCTTTTCTATCATCCAAATACAAATAACTTCTGATCACCAGCTAATATATCTTGAGTCCAAAACTCTATTGGTGATCCAATCTTGGTTCCTTGTTATTTAATTTAGTATCAGATATTTCCACAGTGGATTTATTAATGGATATTTGATAAAAATATATCCCAAATGTAGTTCTGAGTTTTTCACGTAAATGTTTTCTTCCTTCAAAATTTTCAATCTTAACCAATGGTGACAGCATACAACCACTAATGAAAATAGAGTCTAGTGTCCTGTAATTCTTCATTCTTCACCAGGCACCCATTAAACATCAAGGGATATGGATTTAATTTAAAGGACTATTTTAAAACAAATCAATTCTTCCAACACAACTGTTACTTCTATAATTCGTTTCAATTGCTTTACCCATAATGTCTTTTAATTTATTTTTAAGTAATATTTATCTTAAAATATTTATTCATGCATTTGAAAGGCAGAGTGAGAGAGAGAGAGAGATGGAGACGCAGATTGAGAAAGAATTCTTCCTCCCAGTGTTTCACTCCCTAAATGGCAGCCATAACCAGAACTGAATCAGGCTGAATCCATGAGCCAGAAATTCCACACTGGTCTCCCACATGGGTGGCAGGAATCCAAGTACTTGTGTCATCATCTACTGCCTTCCCAGGAGAATTAGCAGGAGGGTGGATTGGAAACAGAGTAACAAGGACTTGAATTGGTATCTCCAATAAGGAATGCCAGCATCCTAAGTGATGACACAACCCACTGCAAGACAACTTTGCCCACTTCTTTTACTTTTACACATCTGCTTCTTATACCATTTTCTGAGGCTAAATATTATTTTCAAAGTGGAAATATATTCAAATTATCTTCTCTCACAATTTTTCATGGGTCTCCCAATGCCCTCAGTTCAAAATTAATTTCCTGAATTTCACCCAGCTTCCATCATGATCTGGAAATATTGTAGTCTCTTGCATCAATTTACCTCACTCAAGAATTTATTGCCACTTTTGCTTGCTTTCAGATGATTGAATTTGCTACACATTTTTCTCATCTCTGGGATGGAAGCATATAATTAGCTTTTTCAAAGGTGGTACCCCTCACTGAAAGTTGCCTAGTAACCTTGTATTTATCCTTCACATCTATTATGTGTAAATTTTTCAGTCTTGTGTTTCTTGAACCCCAGTCTAAATTTGGTAATTTATTATATTTTTCATATTATTATATATTTCCTTATAAAAACTGCAACGATTTGTTATTATTTTGGATTATGTGTTCATTGACTTTCTCTCCTAAAACTATAAACTGCAGAACAGCAAGGCAAATATATATTACCTATATATCTATATTTATATATTTATATATATTATATTATATATATTATATATATATTATATATATTATATATTAATTATGCATTTTAAATTACAATAATATATAAAACAATATTTAATGTTTCTATATAAATATTTATATTATATCTTTATATTTTATATACATTTTTACATTTATAATAACATTATATATTATCCCTATTACCTATAAAAAGCATGGAATTGTGAGGTTCCAAGATGGCAGAGTAGGGAGGGATCTTACTGCTCTAGCCCAGGAGAAGATAGTTTAAGAAAAGTGGAGATCAGGGCCAACGCCATTGTGTAGTGAGTAAAGCTACCACCTGCAGTGCTGGCATCCCATATGGGTGCAGGTTCAAGACCTGGCTGCTCCACTTCCAACCCAGCTCTCTGCTGTGGCCTGGGAGAGCAGTAGAACATGGACCAAGGCCTTGGAACCCTGCACCTGCATGGGAGACTTGGAAGAAGCTCCTGGCTCCTGGCACAGCTCTGACCATTGAAGCAATTGGGGAGTGAACCAATGGATGGAAGTCCCCTCTCTCTCTCCCTTACTCTCTCTCTCTCTCCTTCTCTCTGTGTAACTCTTTCAAATAAATAAATAAATCTTTTTTTAAAAAAAATTGGACATAGTGTAGTCTCAGGGAAAATTTAGGGAGAAAATGGCAGAGGAAACTACTGAAATCAGATGGACATGGTGGACCTACATGGAGGATGTGGGCACCCATGCCTCAGGACTCCAGCTGCCAAGAGCCTACGCACCAGTGCTGGAAAGCAACATGAGACCAGATCACAGCAGCGCAAGCCACTGGTGAAAAGCTGCAGGAAGAGCCTAGAGGAAACGCGGTTTACAGCTCCATGTGGGAAAGTGTGCTAGCCAAACGAGAGGAGAAAAAAAAAAAAAAAAAGAACAGGGCAGACATGTTTCCCTCTCCCCAATCAGTTTTTTGCAATGAAGCTGGAAATCAGCAACTCAGGAATCCCTAGAGCCTATGCAAACACATGGAGACTGAAGAACACCCTCCCGAATGAATAGTGGGTCATGCAAGAAATCAAAAGATAAATCAAAAAAATTCTGGAAACAATGAAGATGAAAACACAACATATCAAAACTTATGGGATACAGCAAAAGCAGAATTAAGAGGAAAGTTTATAGCAATAGGGGCCTGCATTAGGAAATTGGAAAGGCACTAAATAAATAAGCTATCAATGCATCCCAAGGATCTAGATAAAGAACAGCAAACCAAACCAAGAACTAGTAGGAGAAAAGAAATAAATTTTTTTGGACAGGCAGAGTGGACAGTGAGAGAGAGAGAGAGAGAGAGAGAAAGGTCTTCCTTTGCCGTTGGTTCACCCTCCAATGGCTGCTGCGGCCGGTGCACTGCGGCCAGCACACCACGCTGATCCAAAGCCAGGAGCCAGGTACTTATCCTGGTCTCCCATGGGGTGCAGGGCCCAAGTACTTGGGCCATCCTCCACTGCACTCCCTGGCCACAGCAGAGAGCTGGCCTGGAAGAGGGGCAACTGGGACAGAATTCGGTGCCCCAACCTGGACTAGAACCCAGTGTGCCAGAGCCGCAAGGTGGAGGATTAGCCTAGTGAGCCGCGGAGCCGGCCAAGAAATAATTAAAATTAGAGAAGAAATCAACACAATTAACCCCATAAAAAGAATACAAAAGATCAGCTAAGGGAAAAGCTAGTTTTTTGAAAAAATAAACAAAATTGAAACACCATTGGCCCAACCAACCAGAAAAAAGGAAAGGAAAGATCCAAATCAATAAAGTTAAATGAAAAAGCAAATGTAACAACAGACACCACAGAAATAAAAGGGATCATAAGAAATTACTATAAAGGTTGTATGTCAACAAACTGGGAAACCTAGAAGAAATGGACAGAATCCTGGACATACATACCCGCCTGGTAAGGCGGGTATGGGTATATTCCAAAAGCCGTCCTTTGAAATTTATATTTATTAAATAAAAGCTTTCTAAAAAAAAGAAAGAAAAGCATGAAATCTAACAGAATTTTAATAAGTTTTTATTAAATGTGTGAATGAATTTTCAATTTTGTAGTACGTTTGAGCCTAAATTAAATTCAAAAGCATTAAATTCACTGCTCTAAAATATTATATTTATTCAATGTTACTGAATAGGAAAAATCTTAGTAATTTACAATAGATGATGTATATTATGGATTAAATTTCTTTTGTTAATGTTATATATTAATTTTAATGGCACTAAAAATACTATTAAATGCAATATTATTAAATTGTTATACAGTTTTACATGTAATGGGGAACTGAAATCTTCCCAAATTATCTTTTATCAGAAAGAAAACTTGATAAATATGTGAGGCAATTTTTAAAAAGAAAAAAGAAATCATAACTTTTTCCTGTTGCTTTGTCCCTTTCTAAGTGTTGGCAATTTTACTTAGTATTCTCCCCTTTCTTTTTGTTATTGCTGTTCCTATACATATTAAACTTTGTGTTAAGTTACAATACCACCAACACATCACTGATTTCCATCCTCTGTTGACAGATTAAATAGTCAAAAGTAAACTCATTTTCAATTCAATGAGTGTAAGTAGGCATTAACTCAATTTGTTAAATGTTAAAATATTTTAATATATTATAATATGAAAAGCGATTGTTTCAAACGAAAGCTGTTGTGATACAGAAGTCAAGTCTGGTACATTTATACAGTAACGCCTCAAGGGACAGATCTCTGTTTAATTTCTATTACTCTTTGGTATTTTTAAATGCATCGTATATAAACATTCCTCTGTGCAAAAATAGTAATAAATCTTTTATAAATCCCTAGCCCAATTTCCAGTGACAAATATTTTGTTACAAAGTATCACTGATAAATTACATTAAAAATAAATAAACTGAAACTTATTAAATGGCTTGCCTTTTTTTCTAGAGCAAAATGTTCATAGTTGAGTTTGTCAGGAATTAAATAATCATGCATTTTTAATGAAGCATAGATGAATATACCAATCACTTGAGAGTTATTGACACATCCATATCCATATGATAGTTTCTTATCACACTATTCTTGCTCTTTCCTTAATCCAGTTTATATATTCAATATTAATAATAGATGAACATTGTTAATTCATTTCTGTTGTTAAATCCTACTTGTACTTCTGCTGGAACATTATTAAAACTGTATAAAACTTATTTCTCAAGACGCATATATATGGGAGTTACTATCCTTTTAAAAAATTTCTTATGTGACTAAACTTCCCAAATCATTATGAATAAATTATTCATTTGTTAACTGTCATACATTGTTTTTCTTGCACGTTCTTGTTGAAGGCCGCTTCAGGAATGATATACTCATCATTATCCAAGGAATACATATTGTTTATTAATATGTTAGAAAGAGACATGACTCACCCTGCATGCTGATCTTAAGTGAAATGAAAATAAATTTAACTTATTTAGCACCATATTATGGAAAATGTATGGTTTTCCATGGCATGCACACAATTCCAAGCATGTGGTTGTTGGGCTCACAACCACAGTGATAATATGGGGACAATTCTGGATCACTTTGTCCATGATGAGAGGGTAAAAATACTCTAGCTTGTACAAGGATTTATAAGATCTGACAGATCACAATTTTGAGCAAGGAGTATATTTTGTTTTCAAACAGTATTTTGCTACTGAGATAAAATGCGAATACAAAAGTTACTTGTGTGAATTAACTGTCTAATTAAACAGGCCTCCACATTCTTTGCACTCATTGATATGAAAGTATTTTCTGCAGCCATATTTTCCATTTGCCAGTTCCTTGAAGCAGAAACAATAGAAACAACTATGGATTGTCATGTTAGTAAAATGTGTCATTACTAGACAAGACATAAAACAGAAAAAAAGTTCAAAATGAAATAAAAGAAAAATAAAATCTTCCTATCCACTACTCACTAAACAAGTGTTTATTGAGCACAAAGTTCATATAGTGCTGCATGCTCCTAAGAAACAATAGGAAATTAAAAAAATCATCACCTTCCTGCTCTGTGTACCTTATGGTGGGGCAAAGACACACATTGACTACTGAAGAAAGTAAATATGTATTACAAAATATGATGTGCTCTGTAAAGAAAAGCACAAAGCGCTCTGAGAAAATATTGCACAAAGATACATTTAGGAATGTGGTCCCGATAAGAATTCTAGGAAAATGGCATTTAACTTAAGGCCTTTAGAATAGGAAGGGGTCAGTCAAGTATACTAGAAGGAAAGAATATTCAACAAAGACCGCATAATATTGCACAAGGAAATGGCAGATGTCACTTACGACATACTATTTTAAACCAATTCTTTCCAGATTAATTAAATTCATTCCATTATTAAAAAAAAAGTTGATATTGCCGCCAGAGGTTCAAACGCAAATGTAGTACACATGTAAGGGTGCTAAATACAACCTAACTATAGGCTGAAACATAAAAGAACCACACGAGTCAGGGCAGATAGGGAGAGACTGAAATAGTACGATGGCGCTGGAGAAACAGCACTTTGCCTCTTCAAAGTCTGTTCAGACAAGTCTGCAACTTAAGACTGAAGCACGTCAGCAATAAAGAATGAATTGATTACTGTTGTACAAACATCTATTGCACTGAAGATTTTTATTACATGTGGAGACTATCTTGAAAAAAATGTAAACACGAAAAACAAATTGAAAGAATTTAGTCAAACTACAATTATAGTTGCCTAGGTAGTCAATGAGTACTTTGTTGTTTTTGATAAGGGAGGGAAGTGAAAATGTAAAGAATTTAAAAGATATGAAAGAGTTTTATCATGTAACATTGACAAGAATCAGTAATTCATTCAATAGAAATAAGATTAATTAAATCAAAATTCCATCTTACTAAATTTTGTGTAATATGTGAAATGTGTGCTTACAACACAATAACAACAGTATAGCTATAGATCCTAAAGCTATAATTATTCTATGTTTTAGCTTTTTATCTTTTAATTTACTTACAGTGAGTTTTGTATTGATTTCCATAGCAGAAAAAAAAAAGAAATGTTACAAAACAGAGGAAAACTTGTTGACTATTTTGGCTGTTCAGTTGATAATTTTTCTACTGAGATCTAAATCAGTAATTTGTAGGGATGTTGGTTAATATTGATAGATAAAATATCCTTTACTTTCTTATTTAAGAGGAACATTTCAAAAAATATTCCATCTTTATTAAGTTATTCATTTTCATTTCTGCTGTAAGACTTGCAAGGAAAGTTCATGGTAACTAGTGTAAATTTGTTTTTGACTTTCCATCTGGCATGTTTTCCCATAGCACACACATCCTGCTTAAGGTATCTGTGTGGTTAATTAACTTTGTGGGTAATAAGACAACACACACTGAAAAGACTACGTCAAGGTAAGAACATGAGTTCTGTGGGTCCCTGATGTGCAATCTATAGTTATAATAATGGGATCTAGCCTGCTGGTCTCCACTCTACTGTTCTGTTTCTCTGGAATGAAATGAACTCCTGAATTCCACTAGGGAAATGTAACTACAATTCTAGGTGCAGCCTCTGATTTCACACAGACTCTGATTCATCTTTCAGTTGGACTTCCATCAGCGTCTTAGTATTTCTGTTCATATTGCACAGAGGATTAATCTTCAGCTCTGAACTGCAAGCTGTTTCCCTGGAGAGGATGTGGAAAACTGGAGTTTATCTTTATTGGTAGTATGTCTAGGTCATACAATTCACACCACCATTCTAAAGAATCTCTCTGGAGCTAGGGTACCTCCCTTTTATATAAAAATATTCTTTTGTAGAATTCCCTGTTTATATAATCATCTTCCCAAAGTTTTGGTTACATTCCTTGAATGTTGATAATAGCCATGATTAATCTCAAGTTCCATATGTTCTTGTTAAAGCTTGTTTTATGATAAAATAAAGAGTTTGAGCTAGGTCAAATATACCATATTTGACTTAGGTCTAATACCATATTAAGAGCATTTATTTAAATTCATGCATTATAGCACTCATTTAGTTTCTGAATTAATATCATTCTATGCCTAACTTTTAGATTTTATGCATATGCAAATCAGAACACATCTAACTGCATCTTAAATTGCATTAAGCCAAGAACTTTATTTGCCTCGTGGAAAAATGATGCACATAAAATAATTTTAAGATCATATGAACTTTTTCTAAAGGAGCATTTTTCCTATCTGGCAGGAAGTTATGAAAGAGTCATTTTGGTATATATTCACAAAATCTTTAGAAATTGTCTATTCAAAATGAAAAAAAATATGGATAAGACATATAAGAATGATATGCTAGTTGTATTTCATCCTTTAAAACATGCCAGGTGATGGCATTGTGGTATAGCCAGTAAAGCTGCAGCCTGTGATGCCAGCATCCTATAGGGACACGGGTTCAAGTACCAGCTGCTCCACTTCCGACTCAGCTCCCTGCTTATGTACCTAGGAAGGCAGCGAAGGATGGGCCAAGTGCTCCAGCCCCTGCCACCCATGCGGGAGACCTGGAAGAAGCTCTTGGCTCCTGGCTTCAGCCTACCTAGTCCTTGCTGTTGTGACCATTTGAGGAGTGAACCAACAGATGGAAGATCCCTCTCTTTCTTCCTCTCTGTCTGTAACTCTGTCAAAAAACAAATTTTTAAAAATTTAAAATACATGCTCATACCCTTCACCCATTTCTTAGGCAGGATGATTGTTTGTTGTTGTGGAGTTTCTGGTGATCCTTAGGTACTCTAGATATGAATCTTTTATCATATTCATAGTTTGTAAATATTTTCTCCCATTATGACTGTTGCTTCTTCATTTTATTGTGTTTTCTTTGCTGTTCAGAAGCCCCTCAGCTCAATGTAATCCCACTTGTCTAACTTTGCTTTTATTGCTTATGCTTCTAGGGTCCTGTCAAAGAAGGCTTTACTTACTTCCATGTCTTGCAATGTTTCCCCTATGTTTTCCTCTAATAATTTGAAGGTTTCAGGTCTTAGGTTTAGATCATTGATGGACTGTGGATTGATTTTTGTATAGAGTGTGTAAGGTAGGGGTCTTGTTTCATACTTCTATATGCAGAGATCCAATTTTCCCAACACCATTTCCTGAAGAGATTGTCCTTTCTCCAGGGAGTAATTTTAGCTCATTTGACAATGATTGGTTAGTTGTAGACAGATTTCTGAATTTTCTATTATTTCCATTGGTCTACATGTCTAATTCGTGTTAGTACCAGGCTATTTTCATTATAACTGCCCCTTAGAATGTAGTGAAATCTGCTGTTGTGATGTGTCCAGGCTTGTTTTTATTTTTAAAATTTCTTTGGCTATTCTGAGTTGCTTGTGTTCCATATGAATTTTAGGATTGTTTTCTCTGGATCTGAGAAAAATGCTGTTAGTATTTTGATTGAGATCACTTTGAATCTATAAATTGCTTTTGGTAGTATGCACATTTTGATGATATTAATTCTTCCAATCCACAAACGTGTATGATTTTGCCATTTTTGTGTGTGTGTCTTCATCAGCTTCTTTTTGTTAATTCTCTTTCTGAGCCCTGGCATTGCTTGAGTATAAAATGCGGTTGATCTGGGGGAAGGGTTGATTTTATATCCTGCAAATTTGCTAAACTCTTTTTTGATTTCTAAAAGGCCTTTAGTGGACTCTTTCAGTTCACTTATATAAAAGATTATGTTGCTTGTAGAAGGGGGTATATAGTTAAAATGGCTATCACCCCCCCAAAAATAACAAACACTAGCAAGGATGTGGAGAACAAGACACCTTAATGCACTGCTGGTAGCCATATAAACTGAACAACCATTATAGAACACAGTATGGAGAGTCTTCAGAAATCTAAAGTAGGTACCCTATGACCCAGTTATCTGTTTACTGGAAATACACTCATTGGAAATGAAATCAGCATATGAAAGAAGTGCCTGCACACCATTTTATAGCAATTTAATTCACAATAGCTAAGATAAGGAATCAACCTAGATGTCTATCAATTGATGACTGGATAAAGAAAATGTTGCAAATAGACACAATGAAATATTACTCAGCATTAGAAAAAAATTAAATCATGTCTTTTGAAACAAAATGGATGCAACTGGAGACCATTTGGCTTAGTGAAATTAGTCAGGGCAAAAAGAAAAAATATCACATCTGCTCTGATTTGTGGTAACTATATATAGAATACAAAAAATTTAATGTATATGAGTGACATTGACATCTTGGGATCTGATTATTATTGACAGCCCTTGTCTACACTTCTGCTGATAAGCAGTCTTTCTGCTTTCTACTTGTTGAACTCTTTATGGAGTGGAGGAGTAAGCCTGGGATTATAAACTAAAATATATTATAAAATTAAGAAAGAAAGAAAACAAGAAGGGGGGAGGAGGGAAGGGTGAAGGAAAGGAGGGGGAAGATATCAGTATATTCTTAGAATTGTATGTATAAACACATGAAATCTGTTCTATTTATGTTAATAAAAATAAATTATTTTTAAATAAAGAATGGCACTCTATCAATAAGGCATAAGAATGGTGTTATCAATGATATTACTTATGTATCTGGGCTACCTAAAGTGTTAATATAGTGACATCTTGAAATATCTAGGTGGCATGCTCAAGCTGACTTACCTCAAACTGTAGAGTTAGAAACATACCAGGGGATTCCAATTCAATCCCATCAAGGTGGCATGTACCAATGCCATCTCACTAGTCCCGGTGATCAATTTCTGTTCACAATCGATCATAATGATAGGACTAAGAGCCAAAGGGAGCACATAAACAAGACTAATGTCTGCAAATACTAGCTGATAGAATCAAAAAGGGAGAGAATGATCCAACATGGGAAGTGAGATACACAGCAGACCCACAGAATGGCAAATGTCCTGAACGGCACTCTGGCCTCAGAATCAGGCCTTAAGGCACACGGATCTGGCTGAAAAGCCCATGAGAGTATTTCAGGCATGGAAAGCCAAAACACTCTGGCAAAAAAAAAAAAAAAAAAAAAAAAAAAAAAAAAAAAAAAATACATGAAAGATCTCCACGAGTGAGATTCCAGTGAAAAGAACAGGTCATCCAAGAAGGAGGTACCTTTCTCTGAAGGGAGGAGAGAACTTCCACTTTGACTACGACCTTGTCTAAATATGATCAGAGTCAGTGAACTCAAAAGGCTTCCATAGCCTTGGAAACTCATGAAAAGAGCCAAGGGTGATTACTGATGCCATAAACAAGAGTGTCAATTTGTTAAGTTAACAACAGGAGTCACTGTGCACTTACTCCTCCTGAAGGATCTCTGTACTTAATGTGTTGTTCAATGTGATTTAATGCTATAACTAGTACTCAAACAATGTTTTTCACTTTGTGTTTCTATGTGGGTGCAAACTGTTGAAATCTTTACTTAATATATGCTAAACTGATCTTCTGTATATAAAGATAATTGAAAATGAATCTTGATGTGAATGGAAGGGGGGAGGGAGAGGGTAGGGGAGGGTTGTGGTTGGGAGAGAAGTTATGGGGGGAAGCCATTGTAATCCATAAGTGTACTTTGGAAATTTATATTCATTAAATAAAGTTAAAAAAAAGAAATATCTAGGTGGCATTATTAGTTTCAGTTTCTAAACATTTTCAAATTTATGACCCTCTGCTATTTTTCCCCCATTTCAGATGAGAAAAAAAAATTTTCTCAGTCAAGCCATGATACAAAAATTTATTCAGTGGAAGTAATAGGCAGGGGCCTTCCAATGTTTGGTGCCGTGAGAGAGTTTTATGAAGGCTACAGAGTTTTTGCTAGCTTTTCCCAGATACTCAGAAGGTGATGGTCTACAATTACTTTTTATTCAACATCTGTCACTCAGAGAACTCCATTAACACCAGTAATTCTTAATTACCACTTCCATAATGTGAATGGTTTACTTTACACATTCTTTCTTTATCAGATAAAATGTTCCTACATCCAACTTAAAAAGAATTTGTTTAACCAGATCCCTAAGCTAATGAATATCATGTTGAAGGCTATTTAAAGGTCTTTTTAATATTTGCTAATACTACAGAATAAGTTTAAAATTTGCTGAATTTTTGTTTTCATCTTAAAAATATTAATAGCTTTCTGTGTAATGAATTTAACTTTATTTAGTTAGCAAACAAATTACTTGAGACTGTAAATTCAAAACCGTTCTCCTAATGGACTAGGATTTTTTAAAATGAGAAGTCTATGGTAAATTGATATGAGAGAAATTGTTGCTTGTAATTAAAGACCACAAGTTTAGAAAAAAAAATACCTTGTATGTCAATACAAAAAAAATACATTAAAAAGCAAATGTATGTCTGGGTATTTTTCTTCTTAAAGTTTCTACTTTGGGGCTGGCACTGTGACTTAATGGGTAAAGCCGCCTCCTGCAGTGCCGGCATCACAAATCCCAGCTTCTCCACTTCTGATCCAGTTCTATGCTGTGGGCTGGAAAAGCAGTACAAGATGGCCCTAGTCCTTGGGCCCCTGCACCCACATGGGAGACCTGGAAGAAGCTCCTGGATCCTGGTTTAGGATTGGCCAAGCTCCGGCCATGACGAACAATTGGGGAGTGAACCAGCGGGTGGAAGATCTCTCTCTCTCCCTCTCTCTCTCTCTCTCTCTGCCTCTCCTTCTTTCTCTGTATAACTCTCACTTTAAAATAAATAAATAAATCTTTAAAAAAAAGTTTTTACTTTGTCTCAAGGGAAGAAGCCACATTGAGAGTAACCAGAAAGAGTCCCCCAATGAATTTTGAAATGCAAAAGGAATGTAAATTGATGTATATTTTTGTTCTTGTTGCATTGTCTCTATGACAGAAACCTTACAAAGTTTGAGATAAGCCATACTTCCTCATGTGAAAGTTACTACATTTTTTAATTTTTAAAATTTTTTTATTTTTTAACTTTTATTTAATGAATATAAATTTCCAAAGTACAGCTTATGGATTACAATGGCTTCCCCCCACCATAACTTCCCTCCACCCACAACCCTCCCATCTCCCACTCCCCCTTCTCCCCTTCCATTCACATCAAGATTCATTTTCAATTATCTTTATACACAGAAGATCAATTTAGTATATATTAAGTAAAAATTTCAACAGTTTGCACCAACATAGAAGCACAAAGTGAAAAATACTGTGTGAGTACTAGTTATAGCATTAAATCACAATGTACAGCACATTAAGGACAGAGATCCTACATGAGGAGAAAGTGCAAAGTGGCGCCTGTTGTTGACTTAGCAATTTGACACTCTTGTTTATGGTGTCAGTAATCACCTTGGCTCTTTTCATGAGTTTCCAAGGCTGTCGAAGCCTTTTGAGTTCGCCAACTCTGATCATATTTAGACAAGGTCATAGTCAAAGTGGAAGTTCTCTCCTCCCTTCAGACAAAGGTACCTCCTTCTTGGATGACCTGTTCTTTCTAGTGGGATCTCACTCGCAGAGATCTTTCATTTAGGTTGTTTTTTTTTTTTTTTTTTTTTTTTTTTTTTTTTTTGCCAGAGTGTCTTGGCTTTCCATGCCTGAAATACTCTCATGGGCTTTTCAGCCAGATCTGAATGCCTTCAGGTTGATTCTGAGGCCAGAGTGCTGTTTAGGACATCTGCCATTCTATGAGTCTACTGTGTATCTCGCTTCTTATGATGGATCGTTCTCTCCCTTTTTTTTATCCTATCAGCTAGTATTAGCAGACACTAGTCTTGTTTATGTGCTCCATTTGACTCTTAGTCCTATCATTATGATCAGTTGTGAATAGCAAATGATCACTTGGACTAGTGAGATGGCACTGGTACATGCCACCTTGATGGGATTGTATTGGAATCCCCTGGCACATTTCTAACTCCACCATTTGGGTCAAGTCAGATAGAGCATGTCCCAAATTGTACATCTCTTCCCTCTCTTATTCCCACTCTTATATTTAATAGGGATCACTTTAGTTAATACATTTAACTTCCATTATATATATATATAAGATTTTATATATAGATATGATTATACATATATATATAATATAAATATATTATAATATAATATATATAAAATCTTCCATCCCATTTTAGTCTACAAATTAATAGGTTTCTGAGGCACTGGAAAAAATTCAGTGATTCCTAAGTTGCAGGAATCTTCATTCTCCACATAGGAATATGCAAATTGAAAAAATTATTTATAAATAAAATGAAGACGATAAAGCATGTAATGATTGAGGACTGGTCCCTTTGTTTTATTCTAAAGTTATTTCACTAAGTAATATATGTTCATTATACATTTGATCCACATTAAAACTCTTTCCCTACATTAAAAGCATGATTGACTCTTGTTTTCATGCATCTGACATGTTTGTATTGCTACCTGTTAAATAAGATAGTAGTTCCGAATCTCAGCCTTCCTCATTTTTTATTATTCATCAAGCACATGGAGCATAGGGTTTGTAACCTGTTCTACACTTAGGTGAATCCTAAATTCTTTGTGAAACTAGGATGAATGGAATATTGAGATATCAGTTGCCTTTTCATATAGCCTGTTTAGGTACCTGATTATATACTCAAATCTTAATTGTGCTTGCATGGTAGCATATATTGAAATCTGCTACAACTAATCCAAAATTATCCATGCATTTGGGAGTGCAAGTATTTGACTAGTTTAGCTCAATAGTATCCAATATATTATAATGCAGGTTTATTTTACTATAAATATTTATTATTTATATTTAGTCCTTCTTTTTATCAGGGCATTATTTGGAAACTCATGTAGTATTTTTTTTCAGTATGTGCATTTTTCATGAACTTTGTGAAGATCTTTGGTATATATGAATTTCAGAAATTTTCATATCAAAATGAACTTTAATTACATTTTCCACAAAATTTTGAAGTATCTTCTTGTCACTTTGAACATTATATGTGTGTTTGGGTTATTTTAGTTTTATTCATCTGAAAAGTGTTATATGCTTACCTGTTTCCCCAAAAGTGTACGTTGAAATTCTAATACCAGTTAGTAGTTAGTTAATTTTAGAAAAGGGATCTTAACAATGTAAGCAAGTTAACAATAGGTCATACTGAATTAGAGTGTACACTGGAATTATAACATAAGTCATGAGAAAATAAAGGAAATTTATGATGCAGAAAAAGGCAAATAAACACACAGGGAAGAAATTCAGTTGAAAACAAAGTGGAATGATGATGCCACAACCCAAGTAACATCAAGCTTTAACAGCAACTTTCAGAAAACAGGGAGAGTCAAGAAATGATCTCTGTGGCAACTGCAGAGGTTTTGATGACATCTTGCCTTGGATTTCCAACCTTGTTTTCAGGCATACAGGTTGTGGTGAAGTCCCACAGCACATATGTCTAGGTCAAGAATGTCTCGCATGTATGATGTTGATCCCATAGGATTAAAATTGAGCTACAAAATTCCTGTTGCCTGCTGACCTTCTGGCTATTGTACCATCAAAACACAATGCGTTCCTGACAGGCCTGTGGTTGTGCTCCAGTAAAGAAACTTACTATGCCAGCAGTCATGTGAAGGTATGGGCCACATAATCATATACAGTACATGATACATGGAAATGCTAATAAACTACCATGTTATTGGTCTATGTATTTACTATACTTTATTATACTTTGTGCTAGTATTTTAGAAGTGCACTCCTATTCATTAAAAAGGAGTTGATTTTAAAACAGTTGTCCTGTTAAGCCAGCAATGGCCTCATTCATCTCGTTTTACCTAATTTCTTGATTGCATCATTTTCTCATGTTGTTTTTTGTTCCAATATATAACACAAAGCCTCACCATCTAGTAGATGATGCCATCTGTGTTTGTGTAAGTAAACCACAATCTATGATGCTCATGTAAAATGAAAATCATCCAACAACACAGTTCTCAAAATATATCCCATCATTAAGCAAGGCATGCCTATATTTCATGAAGGCAATGCTAAGAAACATGTAGAATAAGGGGATATTACAAAATGCATTACAAAGAAAATTATGAGTACTAGACTCAGTCATCAAAATCCAACAAAATATTGATAGGTTTTTGCAGACATTTCCATTTGCTTTCATGATTCTTCTGATTGATTTTGCAAACTGTCTTTTTAGTCTATCCTTTCACTACTGTCTTTACTATAACTTGCCATTACCTGACCATATAAAAAAACTTTGTGTTCTTAATTATTCTGAAAACAGCAGCATATTTATCTCTAATTAGATATTAACTATAATGCATAACCCACCTCAAGGGCAAACTCCTCCCTCCAGTATTCCACTGACGAGATGTTTTAACGGACCAGTTTGTTTTTATTTTTTTTCCATACCATACAAACAAGTATATCTTGCCTTACAGTATGGTTGGGAGTATATGAATCTTTTCCACCCTAATTTATTGAGAACAGTAACTATGTTATCTACCTTCATATTCTTAACTGGTCATGGTGTTTTGAATATAATTTGAAATAAGAAATAAACAAACATACAAATAAGTAATATTTTGAGGTGTCGATAAAGTGTTTTTTTTAACTAACATAAAAAGTGAACTATTGTAGGGAGCATCACATGATATTTTGCCACATACATATGTTATATAATTCCCAGTCTCTTTTATGTAATGTCTAACTCCTCAAATATTCTTCAATTGTTTGTGGGGAGGACAATCAAAATCTTTTCCTCCTGCTTCCTTATAAAGTATATTAGCATTACCATAGTCACTCTACTGTACAATGAAAGCCCAGAACATCGTACTCCTATCTACTACAACTTAGGCCCTCTACTCATCCTTGCTTTTTCTTCCTCCCCTCTACTCTCCACAACCTCTAGTAACTACTACTATTGTCTTGTTTTTACTAAACCAACATTTTTAGATTCCACATATAAGTGAGAGAATGTGGTATCTATAGAGCTCTGTAACATCAACTGCTTTTCTGGGAGAGTACCAAACACTGGAATCCAGAATTTACAGAATAAAAAATTGAGTGACTATTAATGAGGAAGGATGAAAAAGAACTTGCCTTAAAAACATGGAAAACAGAAAAAAATGCATATGATTAGAGCAAATACATATTTTATCTAAGGTAGGCCAGATGAAAGCAAAAGTGCACTTTCCTATGAGATCCTACCATGTCCATACAGAAACGGCCAAGGCCAGTGATGACCTTCATGGTGATAGGTCTGGAAAGCTTAATATTCTTATAACAAGTTATATTACTTGCTTCCAACAAAAGCATTTGTTTCCCTTCTTTTCTCTTCTATTAACTTAGGACATTAAGAGAAGTATCTCCATCTCAGAAGTAGGTTATTTCAAAGAGCAGGGCAATTTTATTATAGATATCAGCTGCAACACATATTGGTAAATCTTAATTACATCCTCCTACACTTACATAATAAATTAATGGTAAAAACTGCTTTATCTGTGACATTTTTGCTGTTTGTATTATCATGAACTCTTACATGGGCATATATTCCAATTGTGAAAAGAAAAGCTTTTACAAACATTATGGCATTTGCTTGAATTGAGTAACTTGAAAACTATGCCTTATTAAAATATCTCCTGAAATCAGAATTCTCTTCAAACACGGTATTAAGCACATCTATATTTCAACTCACACTCTTCCACCAAGATGGTTAATAACCTGTTCCTAAATTTATTTGCAAAATAATCTTAGTGTATTTTTATCTTTCTCCACAATTAACTCATTAAATTTTAAGGTAGACCTTAATTCCCTGACACACAGAGTTCTTCAATTCCCATTACTTAAAAACGAACAAAGATCTGAAAGTTAAGATTTGGTAAATGTTATGAAACAATAGTCAAAAGTGTCTCAGTGGGGCCGGCACTGTGGCATAGCATATAAGGCTGCCGCCTGCAGTGACGGCATCCTATATGGGCACCGGTTCGAGTCCCAGCTGCTCCACTTCTGATCCAGCTCTCTGCTATGCCCTTGGGCTCTTGCACCCATGTGGGAGACCCAGAAGAATCTCCTGGCTCTTGGCTTTGGATCAGCTCAGCTTTGACCCTTGCGATTATTTGGGAAGTGGACCAGCGGATGGAAGACCTCTGTCTCTCTCTGCCTCTCTGTAACTATACTTTTCAAACAAATAAATAAATCTTAAAAAAATTCACTCAGCTCTGTTCACCCCACAGAATGACTTTCCCAGATGGTTGTGGTGGCTGGGGCTAAGCCAAGACGAGGCCATCAGCCTGGAGCTCTATCCAGGTATCTCATATGGATGGCAGGGGTCCAGGCACTTGAGCCATCTTCTGCTGCTTTCCCACGCACCTTGGCAGGGAGCTGGAAGGGAGGTGGAACAGCCAGGATTTGAACATGCACTGATATGAGATGCCAGCAAAATGGATGCAACAAACTGGATGCAATTTGCAACCATCACACTTAGCGAAACAAGCCAGTCCCCAAAAGACAAGCATCATATGCTTTCCCTGATTTGCGGTGACTAATACACAGAGTGCAAAGAAAATTGCAATGTGTGCTAGCGAAGCTGACATTTTGAGATTTGATTATGGTTTATAGCCCTCATCTATACTCTTGAGCAACAGTGGTTTTTCTACTTTACTACTTGTTGATTTCTTTATTGCAGGGTTAAGTTTGTGATTTGAAAGTATGTCATTGTAAAATTAAAAGGAAACTAAGAAAGGAAAGGAGCTAGAGAACGAAGGAGGTAGGGAGGAAGGGTAAGGTGGGGAGTATCATTATACTCTTAAAATTGTATATATGAAATATATGGCATTTATTCCCTTCATATAATTTTTTAATTAAAAAAATAAAAGTCACTCAGGAGTCCCTAATCCCAAATATATTATTATTCTGGAAAAGACCCCCTGTCTAGTAACCTAGGCAGAAAAGATAGAAATAGAACTGAAGTAAATAAATGAATCATTGGACTTACAGGCAGCACAGAAAGTAACTGAATAGACAGTCCCATGAGAGCTTCCCAATAACTCACGAAGCCTAGGACATGCCATCCTACACTCCATTTAATATCTGATGTTACCTCTGTGCCAGATATATTTTCCATTTTATTGGAGAAGTCTATATCCTTTCTTTCAGTAATTGAGTAGAAAAATAGTTGAAAACCATATTTGATATTATAACAATAGTTGATTTACACTTGATCTTAGCCAAAAGGCCAAGAAGTGATAACAACAGCTAATTTGACAAAATTTTATACAAAACGTTTTAGTAACTTTCTGTCCTCTAATCCATTTCATACAGTTACTCTGTAGTAGATGTGATTTTGTCTTCCAACAGACATTTGGCGGTTTCCAGGGTCATTTTAGTTTGTCACTACTGGACTTGTATCATTGGTATCACAAGCATCCTACATTGCAGAGCGGACCGACTCTGTAAGTAAAAAGTACTGAATAAAATGCCAATAGTGCCAAAACTGAGAAACCATAACAATCTATTCATAATCCCTATGAAATCGGTAGCTATTGTCACTGTTTAGTGTTTTTATTTTTAATATATGATATACTGATAATAATAAATTTCCATGTTGACACAGGAAACAAATTAATGAATTGAAATTTGAACCTCGGAAAACAAGTAGTTTGGCACAGAGGATAGGGTATAGCCACTGCTCTGCACTCACACTGAATATTATTACTATCAGCATTCTGAAATGACTCAGTAATGCTCACCTCCTAATGTCAATGCCCTGTATAGTGTTCTCTTGTTGGGCATTGCCTAAAATCTCCATTACAATATGGCGCCTGGTGGATGTTCAAAGGGCTTTTCTGCAGCTACTGCGGTTAAGCCACATAAGATCAGACCACCGGCAGGGATAGGTCCGCTTTGGTTCTGGACATGTGGGCAGTGCGTGATCCCTATACTTTACTTAAGGTGCCCCTGTGCGTGGTTCACCCACGCCTGCATGACCTTTTCGCTGATTGGCTCCACTATTGTGCATGTCCTTCATAAGCTTTATAAGCCTGCACACTTCCTCAATAAAGTAGTTCCTGCTTCGATTGAACTCACGGGTGCTTGTGGTGTGCACATCACCCGTCAACCTTACCTCTCCCGTTTGCCTTGTTGGGGAGTGCCTGTGCTGTCCCTTGCTGGTCAGTGGCCAGCCTCAGGCTTAAGACCCCAACATTCTCTATTTGTGTGAATGAATCTGGTGATGTTTGTAAAGAACAGAATGCAATGACAATGTTGGAGTATACCGCTATTTGCTGTTTTAAATTATGAAATTAAGTTATTTGTTACAAAGCAATAGATAAATTACAAAGACATATGATTTGGACTTCTTTTTAAATGTCTTTGAAAAATGTTCACAGGATTTTTATATCTTTCTTAGAGAAAGATAAAATCCTGTTTCATTATTATAAACTGCAGCTATAGACACCTTGTAACTGATTTTAGCAATATAGTTGGTGTAAATAAATTAATAGAGGAAAATAATTTAGGGGAGGTTTTAATATTTTATAATCAGTAATGTGAATGCCACAGCTACTACAGCATTAATATATATAAAGTCATCATTTAAATGTAGTAGGTCAGTCATAATGATTGATTATAGGTCAAAGAAGAGTTTTATTAGTATTTTGTTAATTTCACAGTGCTAATGTAAGTTAACTAATGGCTAATACATATTATGATTGTTTCAGTTCCAACAATATGTGACTTGATTTTAAAGCCTAAATAAAATATCCCTAGTTAATGAACAAAATTAGTAAAGAATCAACAAAAGTGCAAGAGCAACTTAACCATGCTTTTTGTTAAATTACACATTTGTGACTGAAAATTCTTCAAGATTGTGTGTGTATATATATATGTATATATATATACACATATGTGTGTGTGATTCAGCAACTTGATTTACTTGACACTATATAACTTTCTGTTCCTGCTATCAATACCCTACAGAAATCACACTTTAGAGATAAACTCTTTTAATATAATGCCGATATAATAGAGGATTTACTATAATGACCATCCTCAAAATGCTTCTTATTCGTAAGTTGATAAAATGTGAGCAGAAATATTGCTCTGTCTTGATCTCTTTGAACAGTGCCTGACATACAACAAAGCCCAGTCCATATTTAGGGTCATATAAAAACTATAAAACTGTATGACAATATTAAGTGTTTTTAATCACAATAAAAATATATGATATTTTAGAAACATCAACAACCAAACATACAAAAAACATAAAAAGCAGGGTCAGCGCTCTGAGTTAGCAGGTAAAACCACAGCCTGATTGCTGGTATCCCATATAAGCATCAATTGGAGACCCAGCTGCTCCGTTTCCAATGAGGCTGCCTGCTGAAACTCCAAAGCAAGCAGCAGAGCATGGCCCAGGGAGCCACCCGCTCCTAGGTGTAGCTCCTGGCTCCTGGCTTTGGTGTGGCCCAGTGCTGGCAGCTGCAGCTATTTTGGGGGAGTGAATCAGCAGATGGAAGACCCCTCTCACTCTCTATCCCTCTGTGTGCCTACAACCTTCAAATTTAAAAAAATGTAAAAATTAAAAAGTAAAAAGCATGATTGAAAAATTTAAAAAATTTAATCCATTCTAGGTAAACTTCTATGCATATGAATTAATACATTTGTGAATTCATTAAATAAAAATATGCTAAATACCTGCTGGTAGCTTTGGGATCCGCAAGGAAGGAAGGCCTACACTTCCAGGAATGGAGAGTCCCTACCTGCACTTCCGGGAATGAAATGCGCGACTTCCCCGGCCCCCGCCCTGTTGGGACTGGGGAACCTCGCCTGGGAGCAGAATCCCAATAAAAGCCTGAATATTGATTCATTGGGCTGGGAAGATTTGTTACACGCCGAACACCTTGCTCCTGCTGTTTATCAAGCATGAAGTTAGCTCTAAGGACCTACTGTTGAAAAGAGCTTAAAGTATATAAAGTTGGGTTCAAGGACATAGAAAGATCACTTTAAGAAGACTGTCAATGAAGACTTTACAGAGAAGGCAACTTCCGAACTTGATTCCTGAATAGTGAATAAGTAATAGCCGAAAACAGTCAACCAAGTGCTTCACACAAAAAGTACAGACCCCTAATGTGAGAGGGAAGTCACATTCTTGCTACAGTCTTAAACAAATGTCTACTAACCATTTTAGTGCTGACAGACTGTAAAGAATAAATGATATCCAAGGATATTTGAGTAGTTAACCCATAAAGTTAGAAAAAAGATAAAACACCTTGTCATAGCACTACTTTCCACTCCTGAGCTCAGAACCTGGACCTAGTAAAAGTAACACATGTTGTCCTAGTTCATTTTCTGTTGCTATTAAAGAAACAAAACAAAAAAGCCTGAAGGTGGATAATTTATAAAGAATAGTTTCTTTCAGTTCATACTTCTGGAGACTGAGATGTCCAAGAGAATCTTAGTAGCACTGACAACACATCTGGTAAGGACCCTCCCATTACACAATGATGTGATGGAGGGCATCACGTGGTTGCAAAGAGCAAGCATGCCAGCTCTAGTTACAATGCTACTAATACCGGCCGGCGCCGCGGCTCACCAGGCTAATCCTCCGCCTTGCAGCGCCCGCACACTGGGTTCTAGTCCCGGTCGGGGCGCCAGATTCTGTCCCGGTTGCCCCTCTTGCAGGCCAGCTCTCTGCTGTGGCCAGGGAGTGCAGTGGAGGATGGCCCAAGTTCTTGGGCCCTGCACCCCATGGGAGACCAGTGGAAGCACCTGGCTCCTGCCTTCGGATCAGCGCAGTGCGCTGGCCGCAGTGCGCTGGCCACGGCAGCCATTGGAGGGTGAACCAACGGCAAAGGAAGACCTTTCTTTCTCTATGTCTCTCTCTTTCACTGTCCACTCTGCCTGTCAAAAATAAAAAAAAAATAAATAAAAATAAAAAATAAAAACAATGCTACTAATACCCTTATAGGAACCCCATCGTCATAATCTCCTGTAATCCTAATTACTTTCCAAAGGCTAATCTTTCAAATATCATTAACATATGAATCTGGGGATTGAATTCCCAATACATGAACTTTTGCTCAGGGTACACACTGGGATCATAGCATCTGCCATTACTACACTTATTTATTTATTTTATTATATATGAAGGTACAATTTTTATCCACTTCTAAGATGCTTCTAATTTATATGTTGTGAGCTTTTCCCTTTATCTTATGCCCCCTCCATGGTTTCACAATGATTTGTCTTCAAGGCGATATGATTAAGTTAATAAAAAGTCCCTAGGAGAGGAATAACATAAAAAAGTGCAACCCAAAGACCTTATCTATCTCTTATTTTAGAAAAAAAATCTAATTTAGTATGATATTTGGTGCCACCAAACACATCAAAACTTTGGTATGCTTACAAATATCCTTTTGGTTTCTATATCATGTCTTTTTTTTTTTTTTTACCATTTTACGTAAGTTTCCTATCTTTCTTTATTTGATACAATTGGCACATCCATATTTATAGTTTGGTGACTGCTGGATTTTATTCCCTTTATAAAAAAGTATGTATATATTTATTTGAATGTAGAGGGGCAGAGGTGGAGAAATGGAGAAAGAGAAATAGTGGGAGAGATGTATCTTCCATTCAATGGTGCACCCCCCAAATGACCTCAAAAGCCAGAAGTGGTCCAGGGTAAAGCCAGGAGCTAAGATTTCATCCACTTTTGTCACTCCATACTGTGACAAGACCCAGACTACTCTGGACATCATCTGCTGCCTTCTTGGGCATTTAGCGGGAAGCTAGATTGGGAGTGGAGAAGCAGGTCTCAAACCAGCTCTGCTATGAGATAACAGTGTCAGGTGTGGCTGTTCCATCTGCCCTACACACCAGCTCCTTTGTTTCACTCTTTCCTGTTCATTTTTATTTATTTTCTTTGTGAAACTTTTGAATTTATCTGTAACAAAAGGTAAATACAACCTTGTTCTCACAAATGGTTTGGGGAATAGGAAGATAAACAGCCAATTTTTCTACAGTGTTTTAAGTACTGTTTCAGGGCAAATACTGGATGGAAGACAAACGAAAAAGTAAGCGGAACTTGGACTCATGGCCAGAAGGGTATTCCTGAAGAAGTGGTGTTTAAAAAAAGGGACTAGGAAGTTAAGTGAAGGTTGCTCAGCAAAATGAAAAATATGGAGATTAAAGTATACATGTGGGATGAATCCTGAAAGGTTGGGTTGGAGACAGAACCCAGCATCTGCAAGTCTATAAACAAGAATCAGCAAGCCACTTTAATGGGCGATAAAATAGTTCAGTGTATATCTGAGGTTTAAAGTTTACAGGTAAGTTGTGTTCAGGAGAAGGCAAGATGAACCTGGGGAGAAAGCAAATCTCCATAACTGAAGGCCTCCCAAGGTAGAGAGCTTTATTCCTAGGACAAAAAGAATCCAATGATGGAATTAAAACAGGATAGACATGATTTAGAGATAATTCTACTACAGTGTGAAAATTGATTCAGCCATTTAACTATTCAACCAAGTACCAACTCAAGCAAAGGATGAACAGTTCATATTCTTTACCAGAAAGATCACTATAAATGAATTTATGAGATGTTTTGGAAATAAAATTGTCAGTATTCATAATTTAAAATAGTATCAATGAGGCCAAATGAGAACTCACTGATAATTTCTAAGTTATTAGGTTTGGGAATTGTTTGAAGAATGGATTTATTTATTATAAGGGGAGAAATTCAGTTTAGAACTAAACATAATATACTCAAATTTTATCCATCTATAATTTGACGTTCTTAGAATATCCCAGCAGGGATAACCAATGAGCAAGAAGCTCTAATGTTCTACCATTTTCACAGCACCTTTTAGACTAAAAGTAGAATTTCTCACTATTCTGAAATGTTAATGTACTTCTTTCTAAAGTATATCTGCTATGTTGATCCATGGGATACATGGATAGATTGCTTAAGTCTAAAGATTATTTCACAACTACTCTTAGAATACAAAGTGAGATAACACTCAGGAGCCGAAAAAGCTTGAGAGGCTAAAGTATAATTAGACAAGTGAGACATTTGATTTTTGTCTGGGGCAATTCAGAATTGAGGGACTCTGTTGTGGTACCAGATTTGTTCACCCGATTGACAGGTTTTTTTGGATGGCAAGAATCAAAATTATTTTCTTTAAATTCATTTATTATTATAAAAAGAACAGATTTCATGTATTTCAAACATGCAATTTTAAGAACATAAGGATACTTTTTTCTTTATTTTATTCTTTCTTTCTTCTTTAATTTTTGTGATAACATCCTTTCAATTTATAAACACAGGTTTAATGCTCCACTAACTATAGTGTTCAGCAAGTAAGAAGTAGAAAGTTAACTGTTCTGCTTTGACAAGAGTGATGTATTATAAATTTCTAAGTACTGGGAAAATTTGTAGGGCACTTCTGCACTTTCAGTAAGAGTCAGAGAGAGAGAACCAGGGAAGGATAAATCGAGGAGGGAAGGAATAAAGGCGAGATTAGGGGATGTTCCCTTTGAGGACACATCTACTTCAGAGTGATCAAGGCAGCTCTTCAGAGTTTGTGTCCAGCTGCAATTTTCAATCCCAGCTGTGCATAAAATCGCCTTTGAAAGTTTTAAAATACACTTGTGTTAGGGCCATCTAATAAGTGTCTAATCAATAGCAGCAAGTTTAGATGAAAGGTATGCTTTCCATTTAAAAAGCTCCATTAGTTATACTGAGATCTTCCCTTTATTAAAAGCAGCTATCTTATAACTTCCATAAAAAAGGGAAAATTCAGGAAATATTAGAATATGTTTGATATATAAATATTACTTATTAAATATAAAATGTAATAAAAACAGTGGTACTTAAAATATTTTTGACTAGGGCTGGCATTTTGGAATAACGGGCTAAGCCAAAACCTGTGATGCTGGCATCCCATATGGGCACCGGTTCAAGTCCCAACTGCACCACTTTTGATCCAACTCCTTGCTAATGTACCTGAGAAAGCAGTGGAAGATGTGTCAAGTGCTAAGGACCCCAGACTTAAGTGGGAGACCTGGATGATGCTCGTGGCTCCTGGCTATGGCCTGGCTCAATCCTGGACATTATGACCACTTGAGGAGTGAACCAGCAGATGGAAGATCTCTCTCTCTCTATATATATATATATATATCTGCCTTTCAAATAAACAAAAATAATTTTTAAAGATGTATTTATTTATTTGAAAGAGTTACACAGAGAGAGAAGGAGAGGCAGAGAGAGAGAGAGAGAGGTCATTCATCCGCTGGTTCACTACCCAATTGGACACAACATCTGGAGCTATGCCAATCCAAAGCCAGGAACCAGGAGCTTCTTCCAGGTCTCCCACGCGTGTGCAGAAGCCAAGGACTTGGGCCATTCTCCACTTCTTTCCCAGGCCAAGGCAGATAGCTGGATGGGAAATAGAGTAGCTAGGACTCAAATCGGCGCCCATATGGGATGCCGGCGCTTCAGGCCAAGGTTTAACCCACTGTGCCACAGCCCCGGCCCCAACAAAAATATTTTTTAAAAAAGAATGAAATATTGGGGCTGGCACCATGGTGCACTAGGTTAATCCTCTGCCTGCGGTGCCAGCATCCCATATAGGTGCCAGTTCTAGTCCCAGCTGCTCCTCTTCAATCCAGCTCTCTGCTATGGCCTGGGAAAGCAGTAGAAGATGGCCCACGTCCTTGGGCCCCTACACCCGCATGGGAGACCCTGAAGAAGCTCCGGGCTCCTGGCTTCAGATCGGTGCAGCTCCGGGCCATTGTGGCCATTTGGGGAGTAAACCAGCGGATTGAAGATCTTTCTCTCTGTCTCTCCCTCTCAATATCTGTAATTCTACCTCTCAAATAAATAAATAAAATTTTTTTAAAAAAGAAATTATTTTATTAATTTCCTAATAATCAGATTTTCTTTTGGAACCATAATTAGAGAAAGCACAACAATATGTTCTCCATTTTGAGTATAAGCCCAATTCCTTGAAAATAGTTTCTGTGAATAATGCTTGTTAAAGGTATTTACTTTTCTATCTTGAACAACTTAACTCTAATATGTAGTTTACCTCTAAATACCATAGAAAAAGAATGATTATGCTAAACACATGAAAGAAATCCTGGGATGGATATTTTGTACAGCTGTTGGGATGGCAACTTGAGCTCTGGCAGAATTCCAAGATCCCACTAATACACATTCTTTGAGGTAGCAGATGATGGCTCAAGCATTTGGGTCACTGTTACTCATGTGGGACACCTAAATTCAGTTCCAATCTCCTGGATTTGGTCTGATTCAACTCGAGCTTCTGTGTTGTGGATACTTTGTCAGTAAATCAGCAAATCTCTCTCTCTCTCTCTCTCTCTCTCTCTCTCTCTCTCCCTCTCTCTCTCTCTCCAATAAATATAGATAAATGATAAATCCAATGAAATTAATCAAAAGACCATTTTCTTTCAGCCAGGTCTTATATAATCATTATAGCAAGATACTGTATTTAGACAATTGTCTGCTCCTGTGCTCACAATTTCCATTGTGTTCTTCCTTCTTCCCAGGTGGGAGGTGCCATAGCTTCTTTTGTGTTCCAGACCAGAGCTATACTAAGGAAGAAAGAGGGAGGGAAGCTAAATAGGACAGGAATGAGCTTTTTGTTTCTGTGCTTCGATTTTTTCACCTTTAAAATAAAGAATCCCTTCAACTAGTTTTCATTGTGCTAATAAAGCCAAGTGGATTGCTCAAATTAGTTTAAAATTTCTGTTATCTCTTAATTAAAGATCCCCTAATTACATTTCAGTGTTTGAATAAATACTGTAATTTCATTTAAATTAATAGGTTTGTCTGGAATTTTCATCTATTATGCTAGCTTAATTCTAGTTTGAATTCTGTATCTTAATAGTAGCCATCTACTCCCTTATCTTTTCCCCAACACACCAAATCTTTAAAAATACATGTGGGCAGAAACATAAAATATAGTATCCGTCTAGATACACTAACATATTTTGAAATACACATAATTGCTTTGGGAAAATACTGACCACTATGTCTTCTAGCATTGTTAAACACTAAAAACAAAGCAAATGAGCATTTTGAGATATTTTTGCTTGTTTTTTAAACACATTTATTTGAGCAGCAGAGTTACAGACTGAGAGAGGGAGAGACACAGAGAGGAAGTCTCCCATTCACTGGTTCACTCCCCAAAAGGCTGAATGGACTGGAGCTGGGCAGCTCCGAAGCCAGGAACCAGGAGCTTCCTTTGGGTCTCTGACATGAGTGCAGGAGCCCAAGCCCTTGGCCCATCTTCCACTGCTTTCCCAGGCTTATAAGCATGGAGCTGGATAAGAAGTGGAGTAGCCGAGATTTGAACCAGCTCCCATAGGGATGCCAGAATCCCAGGTGGAGACTTAACCTACTAGTCACAGCACCAGCCCCATATTGAGTTTTTTTAAAAATTATTTATGTAACTAACAGGAAGAGAGAAAGCATGCATGTGCCTAACAGAGAGTGCTCCAGTTTAATGGTTCACTCCTCAAATGCCACAACAGCCTGGACTGAGGTCCAGAGTCAGGAATTCAACCCAGCCCACCCACATGGCTGGAAGGAACTCAATGATCTGAGCATGTACTGCTGCCTAGTAGGAAACTGGAGTCAGGAGCTGTAACCATATATGGAACCCAGTCACTCCCATATGCAATCGAGCCATCTTAAGTGCTGGGTTAAACACCTTCTCCTGTTAAATAAAAATGGGATATACAAATGGTCTTTAGAAAACATTTGGATTATTTATTCTAATAGAATTCATATCAACAAAGCAATGCTACCTTTAAACTATCCATCGATAGTGGAAATTGATGAGTTTCTCATATTGGAATAAAATTATATGAACCTAAAATGTATTTTCTACATTTTACTCTAAGTGTGATTTTTCCAAAAAAATCTTTGGTTCCTCTTTGCTAATTATACCATGTTTTTAAATAATAAGAGGATACAATATAAGAACTTCATTGCAGTTATGCGCAAACTGGGTAACAAACAGTGGTATTATAATCTGAAATGTAGGGGGGAGCTCCAAGATGGCGGAATAGGGAGGGAGTGCACTGATAGTTTGGGAAAGGATGATTTAATTAAAATGGAGATACTGCAGTCTCAGGGAAGAGTTAGGGAAAAAACTGCAGAGGAAATTTCCGGAACTAGTGGGACATGGTGGAACTACGTGGAGGGCACTGGTGCTCACAGCTAGGGACTTCAGCCGCCAAGTCTATGCACCAGCACTGGAAAGGGAGGTGGGGCGAAACCTCAGTAGCCCGAGACACTGGCAGGAAAGCAGCAGGAAGAGTCTAGAGGAAACAAGGCTTAAAGCCCTGTGGGGGAAAGTTCACCAGGCTAACTAGAGGAGAGAAAAAAAAAATAAAAGGGACCGGTACAGACATGATTTTCTCTCTCCACTCACCTTAAAAAGGCAGGGAAAACAATCCAGCAAGTGCCATTTTGGACATACGTAACAGCTGCGCCAGCTCAGGGCTGTGGCCGCCCTCAGCCAAGGAGAAAAACCTGACTCTGGTGGGGACAAATAACAGGTGGTTAGGACCTAGTGAATGTGTGGAGCTTATGAACTGGGACTGTGAAAAAAAAAAAAAAAAACCTGAGGGTGTGTGGGAGAACTCACAGAGTGCTTGGGACATGAGTACTCTCAGTGGGAGATGCCACAAACTTGGTAAACTTGGCAACCCAGTGGGAGATTGCAGGGGAATCTGAGCTTACACTGAGGACTGTACAGATTCTGTGGTCCTTGGGACAGAGCAGATGAATATTATACACGCTGGGGCCAGTGCACAGACACTGATTGCTTCAAGGAGTATAGCTCAGCTGAGCAGAATTACTTTCCTTCTGAATAAAAAAGAGAGGGAGGGGGAGAGAGAGAGAGAGAGATTTACCATGCCAACCAGGGTGTGTAACCTTTGGCACACCCTTAACTCTGAAGAACTAAACAGAGTTCTCTGGCCACACCCATTGCAAGCCTCTAAGGCTCCATCAAAAGCAGACAGTCTACTTAATCTAGAGTCATAGTATAATGAGAAAAGCCACCACAGTGAAGAAAAAAAAAAAGAAGTAACCAAAGAATATCTCCATAATGCAAAGCAAAAACTGCAGAAACCAAGGAAATAACAACAAGGAAACCATTATGACGTCCCCAAATGAACATGACACTCCAATTCAAGGTTATGAAGATGATGAGATAGAAGAAATGCAAGATACAGATTTCAAAAAATCTATGATAGGAACATTTAAAAGTGTTCAAAAACAAATTCTTTTTTTTTCATTTCTTTTTTTATTATTTATTTATTGTTTTATGCTTCCCCCACATAACATCCCTCCCACCCGCAACCCTCCCCTTTCCCACTCCCTCTCCCCTTCCATTCACATCAAGATTCATTTTCAATTCTCTTTATATACAGAAGATCAGTTTAGCATACATTAAGTAAAGATTTCAACAGTTTGCTCCCACACAGAAACACAAAGTGCAAAATATTGTTTGAGTACTAGTTATAGCATTAAATCTCAATGTACAGCACACTAAGGACAAAGATCCTACATGAGGAGTAAGTGCACAGTGACTCCTGTTGTTGACTTAACAAATTGACACTCTTGTTTATGGCATCAGTAATCACCCCAGGCTCTTGTCATGAGCTGCCAAGGCTATGAAAGCCCCCTGAGTTCACCAACTCTAATCATATTTAGACAAGGCCATGGTCAAAGTGGAAGTTCTCTCCTCCCTTCAGAGAAAGGTACCTCCTTCTTTGATGACCCCTTCTTTCCACTGGGATCTCACTCGTGGAGATCTTTTATATAGGTTTTTTTGTGTGTGTGTGTGACAGAGTGTCTTGGCTTTCCATGCGTGAAATACTCTCATGGGCTTTTCAGCTGGATCCACATGCCTTAAGGGCTGATTCTGAGGCCAGAGTGCTGTTTAGGACATCTGCCATTCTATGGGTCTGCTGTGTATCTCACTTCCCATGTTGGACAATTCTCTCCCTTTTTGATTCTATCAGCTAGTATTTGCAGACACTATTCTTGTTTATGTGATCCCTTTGGTTCTTAGTCCTATCATTATGATCAATTGTGAACAGAAATTGATCACTGGGACTAGTGAGATGGCATTGGTACATGCCACCTTGATGGGATTGAATTGGAATCCCCTGGTATGTTTCTAACTCTACCGTTTGAGGTCAGTCAGCTTGAGCATGTCCCAAATTGCACATCTCTTCTCTCTTTTATTCCCACTCTTTCTTGAACATACTGTATAGGATAGAAATCTCTCTCGTGAAAATGAAATCTTAAGAAGGAATCAAAATGAAATGAAGAATTCAACAGAACAAATGACAAACGCATTAGAGAGCCTTAAAAACAGAATCAGTGAAGCAGAAGAGAGAATATCGGACTTAGAATACAAAGAACAGGAAAGGATACAGTCAGACCAAAGAAAAGAAGAGGAAATTAGAAATCTAAAAAAATATTGTTGGGATTCTACAGGATACATTTAAAAAACCCAACATTTGGGTTCTAGGAGTTCCTGAAGGCATGGAGAGGGAGAAAGGATTAGAAGGCCTTTTTAGTGAGATACTAGCAGAGAACTTTCCAGGTTTGGAGAAGGACAGAGACATCCTAGTACAGGCAGCAAATAGAACCCCTAGTAAACATGACCAAAAGAGATCCTCACCACGACACGTTGTAATCAAACTCACCACAGTGAAACAGAAAGAAAATATTCTAAAATGTGCAAGAGAGAAACGTCAGATTACTCTCAGAGGCTCTCCAATTTGACTCACAGCTGACTTCTCATCAGAAACCCTACAGGCTAGAAGGGAATGGTGAGACATAGCCCAGGTACTAAGAGAGAAAAACTTCCAGCCCAGAATATATCCTGCGAAGCTCTCATTTTTGAATGAAGGTGAAATAAAGACCTTTCATAGCAAACAGAAATTGAAAGAATTTGTCACCACTGGTCCAGCCCTGCGAAAGATGCTTAAAGATGTGTTACATACAGAAGCATGGAAACATGGTCATCAATATGAAAGAAGGTAAAGGAAGAAAACCTCCCAGTAAAAGATCACAGGAAGCTCAAAGCATATATTAGAAATATCTTTGGGAAAATGGCAGAGCAAAGTCACTACTTATCAATAGTCACATTGAACGTTAATGGCCTCAGCTCTCCAGTTATAAGGCACAGACTGGCTGAATGGATTTAAAAAAAAAATCTATTTGCTGCTTACAAAAAACACATTTTTCCAACAAAGATGCATGCAGACTGAAAGTGAAAGGCTGTAGAGATATTCCATGCCAACAGAAACCCAAAAAGAGCTGGCATAGCTATCTTAATATCAGACAAAATAAACTTTAACACAAAAACTGTTAAGAGAGACAAAGGGGCACACTATATAATGATTAAGGGATCAATTCAACAGGAAGATGTAACTATTATAAATGTATATGCATCTAATTTCAGGGCACCAGTTTATTTTAAAGATACGCTAAAGGACTTAAAGGGAAAGTTAGACTCCAATACAACAGTATTGGGGGTCTTCAATACTCCACTCTCGGAAATAGACAGATCAACCCGACAGAAGATGAACAAATAAGCACTCAGACCTGGCTGAAGAGCCCATGAGAGTATTTCAAGAATGGAAAGCCAAGACATTCTGGCAAAAAAAAAAAAAAATGAAATGACCTAAATGAATGATCTCTGCGAGTGAGATCCCACTAGAAAGAACAGGTCATCAAAGAAGGAGGTACCTTTGTCTGAAGGGAGGAGAGAACTTCCACTCTGACTACGACCTTGTCTAAATATGATCTGAGTCGGTGAACTCAAAAGGCCTATAGAGCCTTGGTAACTCATGACAAGAGCCTAGGGTGATAACTGATGCCATAAACAAAAGTGTCAATTTGTTAAGTCAACAACAGGAGTCACTGTGCACTTTCTCCCCATGTAGGATCTCTGTCCTTAATGTGTTGTACTATGTGAATTTATGCTATAACTAGTACTCAAACAGTACTTACACTTTGTGTTTCTGTGTGGGTGCAAACTGTTGAAAGAGGCTCACTTGGGTAATCCTCGCCTGTGATACCGGCAACCCATATGGGCACTGGGTTCTAGTCCCAGTTGCTCCTTTTCCAGTCCAGCTCTCTGCTGTGGCCTGAGAAGGCAGTGGAGGATGGCCCAGGTGCTTGGGTCCCTGCACCTGTGTGGGAGACCAGTAGGAAGCACCTGGCTCCTGGCTTCCGATTAGTGTAGCTCCGGCCTTGGCAGCCATTTGGGGGATGAACCAACGGAAGGAAGACCAAAAAAAAAAAAAAAGAAATTTTTACTTAGTATATACTAAATTGATCTCCTGTATATAAAGATAATTAAAAATGAATCTTGATGTGAATGGGATGGGAGAGGGAGCGGGAGATGGAATGGTTGTGGACGGGAGGGAGGTTATGGGGGGAAAAAGCCACTCTAATCCAAAAGCTGCACTTCGGAAATTTATATTTATTAAATAAAAGTTAAAAAAATTCTGAAATGTAGGAAGTGAATGCATTCAATGAAATATCTCTGAAATAAAGATATCCATGATAATAGCCTTAACCTGTCATCAGCATTTCAATTTTAAAAAATATTTATTGAGAATATATAACATGTTGCAACTGGGATAAAGTAAGAATTATGTTATTCCAAAACATGGAGCATACAGTTTGATGAGAAAATTGCTAAAACCATATGCTTATTTTATCAAACAAATATCATTCTATTTTTAACATTATTAAAACATGTACAACTTTAACATAATTTATAAATTAATTTTAACTAGGAAGTATATGCAAAATAGCCACATAACTGATAAAGAAGCATCTTTTAAACCCAAATCTTTTATTCTGAACCCCTTTGGAAAAGTGATAAAACAATAACCATTTCAAATAGTATCTACTATCATAATTTCAGACATAAAGGAAAATTGTACCTTAATATTATCAGTAAGAAAAACATAAGACTTAAGGCCTTAACATGAATGTATCCCTAGATTTAGGAAGCTATAGTTTCCTCAAAAATTCAGCATTCAGGAAAATACCTTTAAGTAGCCCATGTTCCAAGTACTAAAAATGTGCTCTGTATGTCACACTCAGTCCTTGAATCGCTCCTTGAATTCTCATGATTTCTGTATACTCTGCCAGTGTCTACTCCTGGTTAACTCAGAGCCTGTGTATTTAGTGATTCGGATCCAAGAGTTTTCCAAATTAATTCACGGCATTTAAAGTTCATGTAGATATTCTAAAATCCATATTAAGGTTTTTTTATGTGTAGAATCACCAGCAAGGGAGAGTTTTCTCGGAGATATTACAATTGATTAAAGACATTTTAAGGGTAGGAGATTTCCCTTAGTAAGGAAAGATAAGTCTGCCACATGCCTTATTCCCTACTGGCGACACATAACTGTAGGCTGATGCATCTCTACTCATACCCAAAAAGAAAGTTTAATAACTCAGGCATAGCACAAGAAAAAAATGACAAAGGAATTGAAAATGAGTGTTCATGAAAGTTGAAAATTAGTGTATATGCATGTATTTGTGTGCTGTTGGTGGTGGCATTTGGAACAACATAGCATGATGTAAAGAAATCTAGGAAGAAAGCAAGCTAGTTACCATGGAGTAAGTTTTCTAAGAGTGCCGTTTTGTATCCCCAAGTTTGTCCACTTGGTCATCAGTTCAGAGTAAACAAGGTCAGCAGGGATAATCAATCACTATAAACCCCACAGAGAAAGCCTACGGATGAGCAGAGTGGATAACAATAGAAGAAAAACTAATTCGCTGGATCTTATGCTAGTTATACTTCTCAAACCAAAGGACTACAAAATTATAAGTCATATTTTAAACAAAATTATCACTGCCCAGCAGACGAATGTTGGGAAGGTTTTCTTGGTCTAGGGTGACCCCTGTGAGTGTACAAGGAGGAAGAAACTGTCCAACAAGGTGTGGCTGAGCTTAGCCTGGAAGCTTCTCAGGACAGGCATCCAGTTATGTTGCAAACCTTCACCTTGTCTACCAACCTGAGTAGAGGGTGAATCCAAGGGTTCCAACCCTCTTACTGCTTGCTCAATATCTATCTTGGCAAAAAATTATTCCAACTCTAGGAACTGGTAGGAAGAAATAGTCTATTTCTAGAACTGTGAAAGAAATACTATAAGCTGATTAATGTACGACATAGTAGCAAATGATTATAGATTTTTTTAAAATCATAAGATCAAAATAAAATCTCTTAGTCTCATCCCACAGATGTACAAATTTAGAAAAAGTGTTTCCCCATCCATACAATAAGGATAAAGATGGACAAATTAAAAAGTAATTAGTTTTGTTTGTTAGTTTGTTTTACCTACCAGAGAACTGAATTTGCAGGCAAACCACTTAACTGGCAATTCCAGGGAGAAATATGCACCTGTACATCTAGGGAGAAAAACAGAACACAAATTTACTTGACTGAAGAGCATACTAACATATGTCAGTTAAAACTACATGAATGCTATGTTAGCCAATTAGAAGAAACAGTTGAAAAATTACACTTACAATTAAGGCCAAGTGTGAATTAGTGTGAGAACTTGAAACCCCTGGAGCTGTCTGCATAGGGAGAGTCACACACACTTATATGTATTCCCTCCATTAATCCACCAGTTTTTGGAAGTCCAAACTGTAGGGAATCCTGAGAAAGTTTTTCCCGGGATGTTTACACGAGGAAAGAAAGAGCAGGTTTTCCTGAAATTTTGCAACAGCCCATCTAGTAACTCCTTCCACAATTGAAAAAAAAAAAAAAAAGATGTATGTTGCTATTTATTTTAAGAATGACTTATTTATTTGTTTATTTAGTTGAAAGGCAGAGAGAGAGAGAGAGAGAGATCTTCTTTTCGCTGGTTCACTCCCCAGATGGACTCAATGGCCTGGGCTGGGCCAGGCCAAAGCCAGGAGCCTGGAACTCTTTCTCACGTCCCATGTGGGTGGCAGGGCCCAAGCACTCAGGCCATATTCCAAAGTGCTTTCCCAGGTAGGTTAGCAGTGGCTTAGACTGGAAGCAGAGCCCCTGGATCTGGGACTAGTAATTGTATGAGATGCCAGTGCTGCAGGCAGCAACTTAACCCATGGTGCCACGATACTGGCCCCTGAATAAAAAATTTAATCTTCATCCTTCAGACACAGAGATATAAGCCTACTTAAAACTTAATGAACATTAGATACTATTCCACTCTATGCTCCCCTACCCTACATTAACAAGGATCAAGTGAAAATATAGAATAATAGAAGAGGGGGCCACTGCTGTGGTGTAGTGGGTAAAGCTGCTGTCTGCAGTGCTGGCAACCCATATGGACGCTGGTTCTAGTCCCAGTCGCTCCACTTTCAAACCAGCTCTTTGCTATGGCCTGGGAAAGCAGCGGAAGAAGGCTCAAGAGCTTGGGCCCCTGTACCCGCATGGGAAATCCAAAGGGAGCTCCTAACTCCTGACTTCAGATCAGCGCAGCTCTTGCCATTTTGGCCAGTTGAGCAGTGAACCAGCAAATCAAAGACTTCTCTCTCTCTCTCTGCCTCTCCTTCTCTCTCTGTGTTACTCTGACTTTCAAATGAAATAAATAAATCTTAAAAAAAATAGAAAAAAAAAAGAGCTTCAAAAGACATAATCTCTTTAGAGCAAAAACAAATAGAACTAAAAACCAAAGAAGGAACAGGCACTGAAAAAACCGCCTCTGGTGCAAAGGGCATGCTCATCAATACATGTTATCACTGGTGTATTTTATTAGACAATTCATGTCTACAAGAACAACTTGGAAAATAGCCATACATGTCAAAATTAGCTTAATTCGCATCACAGTTTGACATAGCTATCCAAAAAAATCTATGCAACTGTAGACTGCATGAATAGCAAAAAGGCCCTTAGGGTACCAAATGGTTACATTTCAAATCTACCCCACACTGGCTGTAACATATTTTGATTATTATTGCACATGTGAATGACAATTTTCTAGAATTCTATAGCAAGTGGACAAATATTCAAGAGTAGAATAATGTAATAGTAATCAAAGCCATTCAAGTTTCATTTGTTTGAAAGAAGAACCGTGTTTAACTCCGAAAAAATAAAGCTTAGGAAATATACACAGGGTTTCAAAAACATTACAAAATTATTCATTTTATATGTAGTGTTGATGGGCAGAAATATTTAGAAACAATGTGAATAAGTCATTGAGACATATATTTTCAATCATGGAAGAAATAGCTTGTAATTAATTAAAATGATCCAAAGTTAAGCACACCTTTTTAAAAATTTCTTATTAAAGCTACTCAAATAAATGTGGGTTATCAATGTTAGTAAATATATTTTGGGTAATGGGTCATTATTAGACCAAATGATATATAATACCACCATATTTTTCAATTGAGATTTTTATATTGATGCCTTTTAAAAAAGAAAACTCAGTATCTAATTCAGTTAATGCTAGAAATCCTCTAAATTAAGTCAGTTGCCACATAATTCTAATTTTATTTCATTTGGAAAAGATAAACATGAAAAAAGGCACTGTAAATAAGTCAGAAAACTTTATAATGAACAAGATATTTAGAATTAAATCTAATAACACTGAAGCCAAGTTTTGTTATGTATTGTTGGTCCTTTAAGAATGCTCTCCTTCTCAGGCAGGCATGGTGGCACAGTGGGTAAAGTCACAGCCTGCAATGCCTACATCCTCCATGGGTGCCAGTTCATGTCCCAGCTACAACACTCCCAATCAAGATCCCTGCTAATGGCCTGGAAAAAGCAGAGATAGCCCAGGACTTGGGCCCCTGCTACCCCTGTAGGAGACCTGGAAGAAGCTCCTTGCTCCTGGCTTCTGCCTGGCCCAGCCCGGGCTGTCATTGCACTGGAGTGAACCAGAGGATGGAAGACTTCTCTTTCTCTCTCCCTCTCTAAATCTGTCTTTCAACTAAATAAACAAATCTTCAAAAGAAAAAAAAAAAAAAAGCCTTTTTTTCTCTGAAAGAAAGTGATCTCAAGGCATTCAATGAATCATTTTCAAACAGGAAAGAGGGTTTTGCCAATCTCATTGAAAGTGGTTATTCTATAAAAGCTTTCTTTTGTTTTTATCTTTAATTGAGTTGTCAGATTTTCAGATATCAATTCTTGGGGCCCATGCTGTAGCATACCAAGTAAGGCCACCGCCTGCAGTGCCAGCATCCCATATGGTTGCCAGTTCATGTCCCGGCTGCTCCACTTCCAATCCAGCTCTCTGCTACAGCCTGGGAAAGCAGTGGAGGATGGCCCAAGTTCTTGGGCCTCTGCACCCGCATGGGAGACCCAGGAGACATTCCTGGCTCCTGGCTTTGGATCGGCGCAGCTCCAGCAGTTGCAGCCATCTGGAGAGTGAACCAGTGGATGGAAGACCTTTATCTCTCTTCCTCTGCCTCTCTGTAAATCTGCCTTTGAAAGAAAGAAAGAAAAAAAAATAGAAAGAAAGAAAGAAAGAAAGAAAGAAAGAAAGATCAATTCTCCCAAAGATTTGTATTTAAATATAAAAAATTGTATAGTTTAAGAGAAAATCTAGAAAATGCTTTGTAGCTTGTATTTATAGAAAAGACAATGAAAAAAAAATTTTGCTATATATATGAGAGATTTTGTTGCCACTGGAAATAACAGAATTTGAAAAAAAAAGACTTTCAGTTAATCAGTATTAATTAATTAATTTTAATCAATTAGCTTTACAAACTGTATAAGAACTGGCCAAACAGATGTGGAGGAATTTGTGTTCAGGAAGGAAAACCATTCTGGATCACATAAGAGAGCAATTTTTTCAGTGCAGATTCCTGTGTGATACCTCTGAAGAGGAGGCAACACATAACTTTGGCTCCTTCTGATGAGTCAGAAAAGCACAAAGATAGTATCAGCTATGTTTCCTCAAACTGTAGTATCTGGAATCACGCTTAACAATACCATGGAAACATATAGCAAGCATTTCTTTTATTCTAATAACACAAAATCAACTAATTAAATAATAATTTTAATGCTGTATTAAAATAAAATACATTGAAAAGGTAACTGAGATTTTTTCCACACAAAACGTTTTTAGTAATTTTATAAAATTTTTCGAATACAATTATCTTACATAATTCATGTTTCAGAATTCATATAATTTTTAAAAATGCCAACACTTCCAATGTTGTTTTAAGAAATTTGTTGAGATGTAAATAGCCAAACTATATAAGCAGATTCACCTTCTGTAGTGCTTCTATTTAGTATGAGTTTTACATTCATGATCAATTATGTAACATGGAATTGTGGTAACATGGAGCAGTATCTCTCTACATCTAACATGTGAGTCTTGTGTTTAGAAGAATAAAACAAAACAACACAAAACCTGGCCATGTGACATGTATATTGGTAAATGACACAATCCCAATGGTCAATGCCACCCATATGCCAATTCAAACAAGTCACATGTTCAAGCCTTGTATCAATGGGGCAAGAAGCATAATCTGTTTCTAGGAAAAACTCCTGGAGGAAAGAGAAATAAATACTTTGACCAATAATACAATCTAGAAAATGCATAAAGATAGAGTTATATTGCAACACCATGTAGCCAACCTTATTAATTCATGATTCTTAATTGCAGATGGGTTTGCTAGAATTTGACACGGATTTTTAATAAAATCATAATGGATAAACAGAGAACTCTTCATGGTCATAAACAATTAATATAAATGGATGATACACTGCTAATTGATAATGAGAAGTATAGAAAACAATTTCTTAATCCTAAATAAAAATTTTACTGAGTTTCAGGCAAGCATTTATGTAGGAATCATAAATGCTAACATGAGAAAATACAAGTTAACAAAGTTATAAATCTTGAGGAGTGAAAACACAACTCTAAGCAGGCGCCGCGGCTCAATAGGCTAATCCTCAGCCTTGCGGCGCCGGCACACCGGGATCTAGTCCCAGTCGGGGCACCGGATTCTGTCCCGGTTGCCCCTCTTCCAGGTCAGCTCTCTGCTGTGGCCAGGGAGTACAGTGGAGGATGGCCCAAGTGCTTGGGCCCTGCACCCCATGGGAGACCAGGAGAAGCACCTGGCTCCTGCCTTTGGATCAGCGCGGTGCATCAGCCGCAGCGGCCATTGGAGGGTGAACCAACGGCAAAGGAAGACCTTTCTCTCTGTCTCTCTCTCTCACTGTCTACTCTGCCTGTCAATATATATATATATATATATATATACACATATGTATATTTAAAAAAAAACAACTCTAAGGGTATTCTGAGTAACGTTTCTGAAATCCATCAATATTTTTGAAAGATGTGTATCACACTGGTTCACAGCTACTCGTACCCACATTAATTTATTTTCAGGATTCCCCTAAAAATCAAAATTATATAATATTTTTATTCTTAACATACACAAGAATGACGGGAGCTGATGTTGTGGCACATCAGGTTAAGCTGTAGTGCACAAAGCCTGCATCCTAGATCCAAGCCCATGTTGGGTTCTGGCTGCTGCCATCTAAGGCACCTGCTTTCTCAGGTGGAAGATGGCTCAAGCACGTGGGCCTTTGCAACGCAAGGGGGAGACCAGGAAGGATTCCAGGCTCCTGATTTCATCCTGAACAGCCCTAGCTGTTGTGGGCATTCGGGGAGTGAACCAAGGAATAAAATGGTTCTGTCTCCGTCTTACTCTAGCTCGCTCTCTCCGTCAATTGATTTGTCTTTCAAAATAAATAAATAAATCTTAAAAACAGAAACACCACCATTTACTACCAAATAAAGAAAAAAATTGCCTAAACCAAGGGGTTAAATATTACTTGGAAAACATCTGAAGAATGGGGGGGAAGTGGAGACTAATATGTGAAAAATTATTTTGTAGATATGATAATCTGATTTAAGATATGTCAAAGAGAGGGAAAAACAAGAGTGCTATGACACATAATTGATATCTCTTAAAAATCATAGAAAAGCTAGTGGAGATAGTTTATATTTCATCTGACACTTGCACCTTTGATCAAGCAGACCTTGATCAATATAGGCCTATTTGTATAATTCCCTCACCCAAATTCAGTGGTTGAAATCATATCCACACTGCCTCAGAGAACCACCATATTTGAAGATGATTTCTTTCAAGAAGTGATTAAGTGAAAATAAGGTCTTTTGAGTGAAACTCTTTTCAATGTGATTGGTGTCATCGTAGGAGCAGGGAACATGAACATACAAGGGAAGATATCATACTTACGTGCATGGAGAGGGAACATGAACATACAAGGGAAGATATCATACTTACGTGCATGGAGAGGGAAGGTCATGAGTAGACACAGCTAGAAAGAGACTGTCAAAATTTAAGAGAGAGACCACAGAGATCCAACCCTGCCTATACCTTTATCTCATACTTCCAGTCTCTAGAACTGTGAGAAAAATCAGTCTCCATTGTTTAATCCACCCAGTCTGTGGTATCTTATTATGGCATGCCTAGCAAATTAGCACACTATTTAAATTGTGAATATATATCAGGAGAAACCAATTGCTTTGAGCTTTTTGATTTCTGTGATTTATTTATTGTTATATATACACTTGCCTGTGATTAATCTTCATTGGAATAATCAGTTCAGGAGCAGGTAACATTGAGCAGTTATTGTTCTGGTATGTGTAGGTTGAAACTTCCAGGAAGCTTTGTATAGCATGCTGTTATAGCTGAGTTGTTCTATTTGGGACAGAGAAATAAGTCCGTTTACCCTTGCTCATTTCAATCTGCCAGAATCAATACATCTTGTCTCGAAGTGCTACCGACCCCAGTCCGCAACAGAAATTCTATGTTTTCAACTCAATGTAAAATATCATTTCTGAGTATTTTATAACCCACTGAATCCTCTATCCCTTATTGATTTCTCTATACTTTTTACTAATTTATTATAATCAGCAAACTTTATATGAACTATTAGTGATCCTTCCATGTTTCGTGAAAACCATCTGTCAAATAGTGAATTCTTTACCTTTAACCTCACCCTCTAAAAGTACTTTTTGGTGCTTTATCCATTTGTGCTAGGAGGGGTACTTGTAATCGCCCTTGATGAATCATTATTATACAAAAAGATAGACCACCAGCAATCACAAAAACCAGAACATAAAATTTTCCATTCTCAATGATAAACAGGGCTCAATCATTCTCATCTCTTCTTAGCTTCCTTTGCCTGTGCTCGTCTCAGTCACTACCCTGACAATCACTGTGGAATCTAAATGAGCATCTTCTTTTCCCTTCTCCACCCTTTATCGTTTTCAGTTATGTGAAATTTTAACTGTTAACATTTCGTCAATGAAAAACTTATATCTCTATTTGGAGTCCTGAAAAACCAAATTCTATCTCTACATTTTTATTGCTATTTCTTGAAGTGATCTTAGTGTTATTTCCATGCATAAAATTTTCAGTGCTAGATCTAGCTTAAGAAATGTAGATTGTACATCATGTCTTTTCTTAGTCAAAGAATGTTTCCTGGGAAAAGAGAGAAGAAGGGAGAGAGAGAGGAAAATGTCTGATGGAGAAATAATAGAATGGGAAAGTAAAGTTAAAAGGAAAGGAATATTAATGAAAAAGTGAAGCTATTAAAATAGTTTTTCAGAATAGAGTAGGAAATAAATATAATCTAAATCATATTTCCCCATCCTATTCTAAATAAACACACCTAGGCCTGTTATTTTGAATTCACATGTCTTTATTCTCCAATTTCAAAAAAGGAAACCACTTTGCCCATGTACCAGATAAAGTCCATTTTTAAAAATTCTTTACCCTGCTATGGCCCTGGAAAAATAAATATTAGCTACTAAAATATATGATTTTAAGAACTTGCAAAATGTGCACTATGGAACACAGAATGAAACTGATGTCACTGAAAATTGGTGTCTGCTACTTTTTTGTCAGAAGACAAAGTTTAAGGGAAAGGGTGTATCTAAAATTCATTGAAGTGACAGGGCAAGGATAACATCATGAACCATTTCCCAAGAATTAAAGGACCAATTTTCATTTTTTGTCATGAAAATATTGGCATGTTTTGCTTCATAATTAGGTCACACGTGTGGCCATACCAGAGTCAAAGATAATTCAGGAAGTTGATTAGAAAGTGTACCTTTCAACCATCTTGCTTTCAGCTTATCTGAACCCGACACTTGCAGCTGTTTGCCATGCATATTGAGGCAGTGAAATGACTTTTATCAACACACAGTTAATGTTGTCAGTTTGTTTCCAAAACTTAGTCTTGCCTAAAAGGAACATTTCTTCCTGAATTTCCACCACCCAATTTCACTGGCCTTATATTGGTTCTGTTTGATATTCAGTTTCCAGTGTCCAGATGAAAAATTTTCATGGAAAATATTTTATACTACAGAAAGTATTGAAAATAATCACAAACATATTATTGTAATAAAATCAACAGACATCTCATTAAAATATTATTTTCCAATTAAATAAAATGCATTCTAAAAATCATAAATGCTCTGTATTTAGGATGACTTCTAAATCATGATTCCATTTATAAAATCTCTTTCTTTTTCTAGAATTTTTTTTTTGACAGGTAGAGTGGACAGTGAGATAGAGAGACAGAGAGAAAGGTCTTCCTTTGCCATTGGTTCACCCTCCAATGGCCGCTGAGGCCACCGCGCTGATCCAAAGCCAGGAGCCACGTGCTTCTCCTGGTCTCTCATGCAGGTGCAGGGCCCAAGCACTTGGGCCATCCTCCACTGCACTCCCTGGCCACAGCAGAGAGCTGGCCTGGAAGAGGGGCAACTGGGACAGAATCTGGTGCCCCAACTGGGACTAGAACCTGATGTGCTGACGCCGCAAGGTGGAGGATTAGCCTAGTGAGCCGCGGCGCAGGACTAGAATTTTTCTTCCCATTCTTCATGTTGACTTGAATAAAAATGTTATTGCTTCTGGATTGAAAGTATTTTGAATAAAACACTTTTTCCATTTTGTGACACACAAAATTTACATAAAATGGAATATGTTTTTCAATAAAATAAAGAAGTACATATAATTTGCATCATTTTTGATTAATCAACATCATATTTATTCTAATTGAGCATTGATTGTAATAACTAGCATAAAAACATGTTATCTGATCAAGCTCTTGTGATCAACTTATTTAACAATGCTTTTTTTTTTTTAAAGATTTATTTTATTTATTTGAAAGACAGAGTTACAGAGAGAGTTAGATACAGAGAGAGAGGTTTTCCATCCGCTGGTTCACTCCCCAATTGGCCACAACGGCTGGAGCAGCGCAAATCCAACGCCAGGAGCCAGGAGATTCTTCCGGGTCTCCCACATACCCACGGGGCCCAAGCACTTGGGGCATCTTCTACTGCTTTCCCAGGCCATAGCAGAGAGCTAGACTGGAAGAGGAGCAGCCGGGACTAGAACCGGTGCCCATTTGGGATGCAGACACTTCAGGCCAGGGCATTAACCTGTAGTGCCACAGCACCGGCCCCTTAACAATGCTTTTTAAGACACCCAATAAATTAGTAGGCTTTTAAAAAACTTGAAATTTATGTGCTCATATTTGTATACTCAAGGTATTTCCTTACCAATCACTGCAGTGATTCGGAAATCCTTTCTGTTCCTTATGAATCAAGCAAACAATTTAAAAAGAGCCACGGTGCTGAGATATATAAAACTTGTCATAGTTTGACAAAAACAGTAAAGCAACTTGTTAAGCAGTGATTGAGAAGTGCCTTCATGGTTGACAGTTCTTGATTGGCATACATTAGTACACAGCTTGCACTTCATGACTGTCTCCCTCACCTCTGAATAGGCTGCCTAAGTACGGTTTGTTTGTCCAGCAATGTGTCTCTTTCTTTCTCAGTTTATCACCACTGCAATGACAGAATATTCAACGTAACTCATTGGCTCCACCGTTTTGAAAGTGGCTCCATAATTATGTTTTGGTGTTTGAAGAAAAACAAAAACAAAAAACAAACAAACAAACAAAAAAAAACAATCAAAAGAGAAAGGATTACCCAACTGAGCACCTTTTATTTTATGTGATGATTTTTTTTTATCTTAATGGCAGTATTTCAGACCATGAAATACAAAATCATTAAAGTTTAAAAAAAAAGAAGTGATAAAGATATAAATCCTCAAAAATCATTAATTGCTTGGCCAAAAACGTAATAAGATGCAATATATATCCACATACACATTCACACACATTGATTTGGTTAAAGCTTAGAAAGCAAAGGAAAATAAGTGAGAGTATAAAATAAAAGCCACAGGCAAAAAATCGTGGCAGAAGAGAATGAGACAGAAAGGATAATTGCTTGCTATAAATTAAGAGGGAAATAAAATTAATGATGGATTTTTAGTAGCCAAGATACTGAACTAATATTTTAAACTTGTCTTGAGGGGAAAAAAATGGGAGAAAGTAAGCTATACATTTAGAGAGTAATGGAGACCAGACTAATTGCAGTTTATAAAAACCTGGTAAGAAAATAAAGCACACCTAGAATTAAATATATAAAATGATAGAATCAAGGTGTAATTTGTAATATAGTAATAAAATAATTTATAAGCATAGATGAATGTCTTAGAAAACCATCCAACACAGAGAGAAAGTTAGCTAATAAAATACAGAGAAGCTAAGAAATACACACTAGAAATAATTACTAGTATAAATATAGGCCCAGTAGATACCTCACAAATAAAACACATATTTAGGACAAAATATATGCATATATCTTTAGAAATAATGTGCTAAGTGATTTTTTCATATAATTACTTTGTTTTTAAACTGAATATCCCTACTAAATATTGATAACAAAACCAAGATACGGGATCCAGCACTGTGGCATAGTGGGTTAAGCTGCCCTTTGCAGCCCCAGCCTCCCATAATGGAGCCAATTCAAGTCTTGCCTGCTCCACTCCTGATCTAGCTGTTTGTTAATGGCCTGGGAAAGCAGCAGAAGATGACTCAAGTGCTTGGGCCTCTGCATCCATGTGGGAGACCCAAAAGAAGCACCTGGCTGCTGGCTTCAGGCCTGGCCCAGCCTCAGCCATTGTGACAATTTGGGGACTAAATATTGGATGGAAGAATTCTCTCTCTTTCTCTCTCTGCAACTCTGCCTTTCAAATAAGTAAATAAACAAATAAATATTTTAAACATATTAAATAGTGTAACATCTTGATATGAATTCACAAGTAGGAAAAATTGGATAAAGAGAAATTATTCTATGCAAACATTGGTTGTAAGAAACCTGAAGCAACTCTACTAATATCAGAAACATTCGACTTCAAAAGAGAACTATACCAGAAATTGAGCTGTTTCATGTGACAGAAATGTCAAAGACATTTATAATATGAAATATGTACACACGCAATAGTAAAGCTCTTCAAGAAAAAGAAAAGGAAAAGCTCTTCAAGACAGGATTAAAAGAAGAAATAAACATCTGCAAATAGCATTTCAAGCTTTGATATTGTTGCCAGTTACTTAAAGTGTGAACAAACAAGTCTAAAAGGATGTGGAATTTGAGCAGCATTGATGAGCAGTAATGTAATTAATCACATTAAATACACTATAAAACATTACCAAATAGAAACAAAATCTTCATGAATTTCCAAGGATCAAAATTATATAGACCATGCCCTCTGATCTCAGAAGTCTACTATTAGAAATCAACTTTTCATCAAAGAAGGGAGGGAGGGAGGGTGGGAGGGTGGGAGGGGAAGTATTTTATTTTGAAAATTGCATCTGTGAACTACATAGAATCTGTTCTCTTTGTATTAATATTGCATTAACATGATCATTAATGAAAACTGTGTTGTAATTATCATGTTTTTGCTGTGACACTGAGAAGCTAATGTATTATTTTTTTTTTTTTTAGTTTATTTGACAGGTAGAGTTATAGACAGAGAGAGAGAGAGAAAGGTCTTCCTTCCGTTGGTTCACTCCCCAATGGCCACTACGGAGGGAGGGAGAGAGGGAGGAAGGAAGGAAGGGAAAAGAATGACCACACAAAGTTTTACACAATATGTTCATGGAACTTTACTCCTATATGAGTTGAAAAATTCCATACTTCTGTCAACAAAAAAAAACAAATGAACACATAAATTCATACAATGAGATACTGCTCAGCATAACAAGATTGGACTACTGATACAAAATGAATATTATTAAGAATATTAATCTAAACAAAACAAATCAGACATCTAAGAGCACATACTGTGGAATTTCATTTATATGAAGTTTTAGAATGGACAATCTATAGTAATAGAAACAAGAACAAGAGTTGCTTCCTCAAATGTGGGAATTCATGTATATTTCTGGATAGAGAAAATATCCACATATTTAAAGTGTGTATATTACATAGGTATATGCTTCTGTCAACTAGAGCTAAATGTACACCTCATATCTGAGATTTTCACTGTTTCAATTATACTTGAAAAACTCTTGTAAAATTGAAGATATCTTTTAGAACAGAGAATATCTAAAGAATTTAGCTATAAAGTATATTTAGTCTGTATCAAAAGGCATAACATTAGATCTAAATAAATTAAAACTTGCTCAACATAATGGTAAAATATGTTATTAAATTCAATGTAATATTTTAAAAATGCCCATTTGAGAAGTTTTTAAATGTGTGCAAAAATTATATGGAAATGTAACAGATAGTGGAAGATTAAATCAACTTATTAAAAAAGAAAGTGAAGCTTAAACATAAGCTTAAACTATGAACAGAGATTGCCCTACCAAACAATAAGAATCTGCAGATGTTTCCTAATGGAAAATTGATGTAATAATGGAAAACTATTTTATTGGGATAGAATACTAAATATCTACCGTTATCTTTCTTCCTGTAATTTAATTAAAAACTATGGAAAACTTAGAAAGTGATCAATGAGAAAAATCAAGTTACCATAGAGAAAGATCACTGCGATGTCCCAGATGTTAAGAATACTTACTTAATAAAACCCAGCATTACCAAAAATGAACAAGAATTTTGTTATTTTAGGATTTTAAATTAATTGTCATTTTAGTGGAGAAAACTATGTTGTAATACATGAAATCAGTTGTCTCTCTCTCTCTCTTTTTTTTTTTTTTTTTTTGACAGGCAGAGTGGACAGTGGACAGTGAGAGAGACAGAGAGAAAGGTCTTCCTTTTGTCATTGGTTCACCCTCCAATGGCCGCTGCGGCAGGCGCGCTGCGGCCAGCACACCACGCTGATCCAAAGGCAGGAGCCAGGTGCTTCTCCTGGTCTCCCATGCGGGTGCAGGGCCCAAGCATTTGGGCCATCCTCCACTGCCTTCCCAGGCCACAGCAGAGAGCTGGCCTGGAAGAGGGGCAACCAGGACAGAATCCGGCACCCGGACCAGGACTAGAACCTGGTGTGCCGGCGCCGCAAGGTGGAGGATTAGCCTATTGATCCATGGCACCACCATCAGTTCTCTTCATATTAAGAAAATTTTCCAAAAGAAAACATGGACAGATCAATAGAAAATTGCAATTTGACAGATACTAGCAATATTCAAAACAAAGAAGTTAATGGCATTACAGTAAGCAGAAATGTCAGGAAATGAAAATACAAACAGGAAACCTAATAGCAAAAGTGTAAGCTAAAAAATAGGCAATTCAGAGAAAATAAATCCCAAACTCAACCAAAACATATGGACAGGAGTAGTTAGGTTAATTAGTTACAAAACTACAATTTTAAGACAGAAATTTATACATTATCTCAATACATTGAGGGAGATCAGGAAGGTGCCAGGTTTTGATAGGTATCTGAATGTAAGACCCATGAGTTATTGTACTTGAGAATGAAAATGAAGCCACTATAGAGATAAATAGATGCAGTTATATATATATATATATATATAAACTGTATATACTAATATATATATATAACTTTATGGTTGCACTTTATATAATAATACCATACATACTATATATATTCTATATATACCATACTATCCAATAAATATATATAATATATTATACATATAATATATAATACCATAATATATATAATACCATACTTAAATATATCAGCTCAAAAGTATTTGTACTCCAAAAGTTCCTTAAAAAATGGAGTTAAAATATGTTTATTTTTCAGCAAAAAACCTTTGAAAACCATTCATGCTATTTCTATATGCATTTTTGGGACTGTTTTGGAAATCCCCCTCCATATGCATCTATTTTAACACAGTTTTACACTCAAATAAATTTATAGTTTAAATTTATTTTTCCATGAACTTTTGGAGGTTCTTTCGCATGTGTTTGAAGATGTTCATAACACACTTATTGATTGTAATGGGAACACGGAGGCCACTCAGGAATTCATCACTGGAGAAATAAGAAAATTGTTGGGGATATACACTATATAAAAAGCAGCAGTTGGAAGCAACCAGTACTAAATAGGCATGAACATGTGCTCCTTTATGTATATTCCCTTAAGAATTATTGAGAAAAAATAAATCCTATTCACAAATTCATTAGTTAAAATAAATGACTAAGTGCAGATGCAACTGAGATTCGAGCCCTGATGACAGGAATCCGAGGACCTTCTTCTGAAAGACTGTTTGTTCTGTGAAGTGGGACGCAAGGTCATCGCTGACAATCACACAGGTAGAGCAGTGAGGAGAATGGAGAAGTTTGACTCCAGAAACAAGTCAAAACAAAATGTAATAATAAAATTTCAGCCAGTATTGAGGTCCAGCTGAGGTCAGTGTCTATGAATTTATATTGCTAACAATCTTCGTACTGTATGATTTTTCTCCAGCTGTTTTTAGCTACCCTGTAGGAGGCCTGGAGAAGGCTGATAGAGCATCGGTCATGAAAGTAAAAAATCCATTCATTTATTTGGGTAAATAAAAAACAGATTCTTCCTTTTTCTTTTTCTTGTTGAAAGTATCATGTGGTACTGGCTTCATATTTCCTGATGATCCCAGTGCAGAACTGAAATTCAGCTATCATTAGAAATATTAGAGTTTGGAACAGATGAATTTAAGGAAGTTTAAGATATGTTTGGGAATCCAACTGCAAGTAGGATTGTAGGTAGTTATCTTTGAAAAGCTGTGCTTTGAAATAGAAGGAACACTAGGTTAAAGAAGAGGGATGAATTCAAATCCCGGTATGGAGACTAACAATCTTTGTGAGTTGAGCAGATCCCTAACCCTTTTGAACATCAGCCTCATGATAAAATTACATAAGATTATTGATATTTACTTCTCTCTCCACTGCAAACCTAAGACAAATGATTCAAGTTTAAGTACCACAAATTACCCCCAAATTCTTACTTAAAGATAAAACTGTGAAAATTACTTTGAATGGTGTTTTTATTTAATAACACTGTCATCTAATATATGGAAACTTTTATTTTGGAATATGAATCTCAAGAACTACTCATGTTACATTAGATAATCTAGAATGTATTTTATTTGTCTATTCCTTGCATGAGAAGACTCGAATTGGATTCTAGTAGTCACTAATTATTGCAAATAAAATGAAGGATGCATGGACTACTAGCAATTTTTTATGACTTTATAAGAAATAGAATTTTTATGGAATAATACAGTTGAGATCATATTCATTATATATTACCTAAATCTTACTGCTTCATTGTATTATTTCTATTGGAACAGCCTCATTCAAGGAGGGGACGGAGAGTGAGACAAAGGAAGGGAATATCATTGTGTTCTTATAATTGTATCTACAGATGGCTGTGAATCTGTTAACTACTAACTAAAATTAAAATAAATAAAAAACACCTGTTCATGAATATTAAAGCAAAAAACACTATTGAAGATTTTTTCCTAAAAACAAAAGAAAACATTAAATAAACCATAATTCTCATTTTTGCCAAAGTGTAAAAGAAACGCTTCATGTCTAGCACTGCACGTAGGAAGTCACATATCTCATATTCTGACCAAAACATTTACTATAACCTCATTTGTTTCAAAAAATCACAATTAAATTACCACAGATACAACAGAAAAGATGTAGAAGATAAACATATTGTAATTATTTGGAAAGACATTTATACTAAACTGTGTATTTTCCCAGCAGGAGAAAATAGTTGCTTGATATAAATTAAATAAAGATTCTCTATTTTAAATTAAATAAAATTTGGGTATTAAGAACGGTGGTGGTGCGGAGGGGGATGCATTTGGCACAGTGCTAATGTTACCACTTGGGATGCCTGGATCTCATCGCAGAGTTCCAGCTGCACTGCTTCTGATCCAGCTTACCTCCTGATCCTGCTTCAAGCTAATGGGCATCCCAAGAGGCATTAGATAAAGAATGTGGGACCCTGACACCCATGTGGAAGATCTGCCTGGAATTCTGGGTTCCTGGATTTTGCCAGGTCCAGCCATAGTTATTGCAGGAATTCAGGGAGAGAACAAGCAGGTAGAAGATCTCTCTGTTTTGCACAAAAAATGAAAAAACATAAATAAATATTAAAAAATAAAGGTGGTGAAAAATAGACATAAGATGGTAAAACTAAAAACATTTCTGAAGCTCATACAACAACTGGCATACTTGTTTATGCCTGACCTTCTTCCAACAAGGATTATAATGTATATTTGCAATTATATTATACACACACATATATATGTAGTAGTCTACATCCACACATATACAAATGTGCGTTTGCTCACATATGTCTGATCCATTTTATTTTTATCCAGGCATAGGATTACTTACACCTATCCCATAGATAGATACTATCATATAACTAATTTTGGCAAAGGGATCAAGCAGCAGAAATGACGGGTGTCTTCCCAGCCTACAGATGCATTTGCTAGAAGTAGGTCATTTATATTTTCTTGTGGTGATCATGCAAGCATGTGCTAAAACGAAGCCAAAACATGGAAGTCAGCTTCCAAGACAAAGAACTCAGACCTGATGTGGGCTTTGGGTGAGCAAGAAAAAATACAAACCAAACACAAAGAAATAAAGCCCTGACATACACCATTAAAAAATGGGTATTGTTGTACAATCTCAGAGCTTTTGGGTTTACACAAAACAAATGACCTCTATTATCTTGTATGATAACCATAACTGTTTCCTCCCTTAAATATTTTGAGGGAACCAAAAACAATAAATTTGAGACATACTTCACAGTAGATTGGTATAATTTCAAGTAGATCAGGAACGGCACATTTCCTGATAAAACATTTGCTTCTTTTTGTAAATTATTGACTATAATAAATCTATAACTCTATAGGAAGTTTAAAACATTCAGGATTCTGATCACTTGATAAGTCAGTTACTACCTTTAGATTTATTAATGTCTGTTGGTAAACAATAGACCTTATCCTGGTTTATTTCTCAGCCATAGGAAATTCCACTTATTTTAAATTTATTTAAATTGTTAGTTGTAACAGACAAATGAAAAGTTGTATATATTTATGGTACACAGCATGATACTTGAACATATGTATAGAGTGGGATGAATAAATTGATAAATATACCCATCA